>NC_027751.1:3610801-3659654 GCF_000695525.1 Brassica oleracea var. oleracea
ATATATATATATATATATATATATATACTAATGATTTAAAGCAACAAGATTGGCTGATCAATTTAGTTGTCCAATTGAAATCTTTCAAAAGTATGTGAAAGACTAAAGTTAAAGTAAATATGGATTTAGAATAGTACTTATATTTTACTAACCAAAATACCGAAAAAAACCGAACCGAATCGAAACCAACACGATATCTGGATTGAACACCCCTAATCCAAATGAAGCCAAACTATTGTTTCATTCTCCAAAATATAATAAAAATAATAACTTAATTCCGCGCAAGGCGCGGGTTTTATCCTAGTTATACTATTATTTTCAAAATTGGTATGTATATACGGAAAAAAAAATGATATCAAACAGCTTGGTTGGGCCTATAGTGGCCCAAGTAGAATGGGCGTTACGAATCGCAACCTGTCATGTAATAAAACATAATAAACAAACCTTATCCACAAGGCAGCAAAGCAAGTCTGTTTGGTTTTGGCTCATCCACTGAAACATTGAGTCGTGAAGAAGACATGGCAATTCTCAGCAACGTCTCGTTTTCCCGCAGCAACGTCTATCTAAAACCATCTCTCTCTCATCTCCCTAGCTCTCCTTCTTCTCGTCATCATTGTCTCATTCGCTGCTCACTGGTAAGAATATCTCTCCCAAGCTCTGAAACGCAGAACCCAAAGACAAAACAAAGAGAAACTCTTTATTGATTTTATGTTGGTGAGTTTTGTCTTTAGCAGGAAGGGAAAGAAGTGGTGAGTCCATTGGTCTGGTCATTAGGAGAGGAGGTTTCAAAGAGAAGCTTACTTGCACTTGTCTCTGCTTCTCTCTTCGTTGTTGATCCTGCCCTTGCTTTTAAGGTAACTCTCCTTTAAGTGTCCTTTTTGAGTGTAATGATTAGTGGTTTTGGCTAGGAAGAACTTTAATTTCATTTGGAAACAGTATGAAACCATAGAGTGTTGTTAAGTTTATGCAATTTTTAGGTGAAACTTAATGTCTTTCATTAAGGGCTTTCTTTAGTGACATTTTCCTAACTGATATTATTATTTGTTTGAATCAAAAGTTTCAGTGCTGCTTTGGTTCTCATTGAAATGTCCTTCAAATAATTTAAAAAGTGTTTGTACTTATCAAAAGAGGTGTTTCTCTATGTCTTTGTGCTTTTAGAGTTTGAACACTTAAATTATATTTGGTTGCAAACTATCTTTTTGAAATGTGTCTTTATGTATTATATGGATGAAACTAAAAGGGTGGAGGTCCCTATGGACAAGGAGTCACCAGGGGACAAGACTTATCCGGCAAAGACTTCAGTGGCCAGACTCTGATCAGGCAGGACTTCAAAACGGTAAATATTATTCCCCTTCTAATGAGTGAATCATCATCATCTACAATAAATCTTTCGTTTAATCATCCTCTATTTGGGAACATCTTCGCGCAGTCCATCCTTAGGCAAGCCAACTTCAAGGGTGCTAAGTTGTTAGGTGCTAGCTTCTTTGATGCAGACCTAACAGGTTTGTTTGTTCTCTTTTCCTTTTGTTGAAAGTAGCACAATACATAAGAGTTCTGATTCATAATCATATCCAGGTGCTGATTTATCCGAAACTGATCTCCGAGGTGCAGATTTCTCCTTGGCTAACGTAACAAAGGTGTGTCCATGTATGTGTTTTAAGCAAAAAAATAATTCTTTGGCTTTAATGGTGAATGGTTATAACATTTTTGCAGGTGAATTTAACAAACGCTAACTTGGAAGGAGCAACTGCTACTGGAAACACATCATTCAAGGGATCAAACATTACAGGCGCAGGTACAAAAAAAGAAGAAGAAATCTTTCATAATAATAATAAGAACCCTCTCTTTGTTATCTTTGAGCTTTATACAAAGTTTGTAACGGGATTTTAGATTTCACTGATGTTCCTCTAAGAGATGACCAACGAGAATACCTTTGCAAAATCGCTGATGGGTAAAAACCTCTTCTCCTCTCATCTCTTGGAATCAAATCTTATTCTAAATCTGAATGTAATGTGATTTTAATGTTTGCATTTAATTATATTTTGTTTGACTCACTAGGGTTAATGCGACCACTGGGAATGCCACACGGGACACATTGCTCTGCAACTAAACTGTCAAGTGTAAACCTTTGTCTTCTTCATCTGAGTTTTTGTACAAGTTTTTTTGTGTGTGAATGATGTTGTTGCAGAGTGAGTGTGTATATAAATATGCTTACTAAGTTACTATACTCAAATTTGACATTGAGAGATTATGTATGCTACTTTACTTTCGGCCTACAAAACAGTATATAAAGTTTGGAACTGTACTTGTAAAATCACTTGTTTATTTTTCTTCAACCAACTTTCAGTTTTTTTTTTAAGATGTTTTTTTTTTTAAAACCCGTGAAAGGATGATACAAATAGTCTAATAACCACATTGGAGGAGAAACAAAGAAAACATACAAATTTGAAATTTTCACTGCTTCCTTTGATAACATGTAAGCAGCACTATTGTAGTTTATACATATGTTTAACAACAAAATTATTTGTTTTTTTTTAAATGAAAAATTCTAAAAATTCAAGAAATTACACAAGAAAACTTGGCGAAATATTTTTAAATTACACAGTCAAAAAGCATAATGGGTAAGTGGACTGAAAATGATTTTAGAAAATCTTATACCTTAAAAGAGAGTTGTGTTTTCTTATAATACCTAGTGCGTACATGACTATAAGCTAATCACAGTTGTATAACAACTCATTAGTTAAGTTTTTGATATTATCCATCAAAATGAAAATATCATTCCATAAACTCCAAACAGTTCTATCCCTACGTTCCCCCTCATCATCTATATATATATACACAAATTAAAACAGATAACTGACAATTGAGAGCATCTCTTGTTGTCTAAAAGAAGTGAGAAAAGAAGAGAAAGAGAGAAGCCATGTCTAAGTTGAATTCAAACGCCCTTCCTTTTCGTACCGTTCACACCGATGAACATGCACTCTTTCTGACCTTCTCCAACGGCTTCCCCCTCACAGAAGTGCAAATACTTCATTACTTTAACTGGCAAGTAACTAACCCTACTGCCTAACTCTCTAAATTTATAATAGTTTTTGTTTTGTGCAATGCATTGTTATCAGACCAGATCATTTACCTCGGAATTTCATGTTTTTTTCGTTACATAGAATGTTAGTTTTCTGTAAGTTAATGTCATAATTTATGAACTAACTCATACACACTCTTGCATGTTATATGACAAAGTCTTTAAATGGATACTAATTTTGGTTTAGTTTGTACAAATGTTATATCACGTGGACATATACTTGCATTTTACATGCCTCATCGCATTTCTAAAGATAAAATGCATTGAAACTTGTCTTGCTTAAAACATTCAATTTGGTGATTCATCGTACGGTTTTTGGTGATACAATATATATTTGCGATAAACAATTGGTTCTATATATATGATGATGATGATGATATTAATGTTGAAGTTGATGATTATCATCAGTTATTACTACCCGTATGTTGAAGGAGTGAATGTGCACATACCTAAGATTGGACAGCCCTTGTTTGGAAAAATTGTGTTTAGGAAACAATGCATTCCAGCCTTACTTATGGGAAACAAAGAAAAAATTTATTTTATAGTGGATGGCTGCCATCTCTACTGCAAAAGATTCGTAACCCAGGAGAGCAAACCCGCAGCCACCGAAAGTACTAGCCTCCCTGATGATGGTAACCACTCCGATGGTGATGAGTGATCTGAGTGTTTATGGAATGTAATCCCTTGGGTTGTTGTATCAATCAATGGGGTTTTAACTGGACCTATCCAGAATAAACTTGCTGTTTTTCAATTTTTAATTAATAAAGGATGTAATCGTTTGATTATGTGAGAACTGTTGGGTGGAGGTTTTTCATTTCAGTTCAGATATTATTTGAAACATGTTTTTATTTTGGATTATTTTTTAATTCTTTCTTCAATTCAAAATATGGTTGAAATAAGCATGAAATCACCATTTAGAATATTTATAGAATAAAATTTAAAAGATAGGAGGAAACTATGACTGTGACAAAAAAAAGGAGGAAACTATGACTAATAAACATGTAGCCAATTTTTTTAAAGATCATTGATTAAATTCGTATAAAATAAAAATCAATACAAAATTGTGTCAAATTTTCTTGATTTAAAAACACACTTCCTTTTCGATGCCAAAAAAAAAAACACTTCTTTTTCATATCGCCGATCGAATCAAATTATATTTTAATTTTCACCCAACCATTATTTATCCATGTTCGGAATCACGCTAGGCGTGAGTCGGACGGTCAGTCCGGTTCTAGCGAATTATAAGAAAATCAGAGATTAATCGATGATTAATTGGGGATTAGTTTTGAGCATTTTTTTAATTTTTCTCATATCGTATATATAATTACAAAAAGTTTTCAAAGAATGTACCGTAAGCTGTTGTGGCATAGTAATTTCAGAGCTCTCATGTGCATAACAGGTCCTGATTTCTACGCCTCCAGTATCTTTTTTTTTATTTTTATTTTATTTTTACTCATTAATGGCACAATTGTAAAAAATTTATCATCTCCTTCCTCCAATCATTTTAGGGTTACGCAACAGTTTTCAGAGCCGCCATGTCCTAGTTTTCCCAGATTTCATAATTTCTTGTACGTTTTTCTTGATTTTTATGTTTCAAAATTGTAAATTTAGCATTTAAGACCCGATTCCAAGCTTAAAACGTAAAAAAAGTGAAGGATTTTGATATTCCGATTTCATGGCCGAATAGGATCAAAACGCTACGCTTGACCACCGCTAAGCGTTTTCTCGCCGCTTAATCGGTCTGTGCGACCGCATTTTAGAACCTAGAAATATTTATCACTAAATAGTGGAAAACCTACAATTTTTTTGTCAAGAAAAAACCTAAAATTAACCGACAGCTAGACTGGGAGCCCTAAGTAAAAGCCTTTACAATGCTTATTAGTAATGAGATTAAAAACAAGCAACCAATGACCGAGGTTACGAGCTTCTGAAAATCTAGGAGAGGAATCATATATCTTTCTTTTTTGTGCACCAGAGGAATCATATATCTTAATTGTATTTTAAACTGTCGCTAGCGAAGCTCGAGTCAATGCTGATACAAAAATATTGAACATTCAATTATAAATTACAAATCGAGAAAATTAGTACATTCATAGTCATAACTATAGAGATAATGATATGAACTATAGAGATAATGATAAAGTCTATGTTGTAGTTATCCAAATACATAGTCCTCATACGATAAGGACATTGTCTCTTGTATATAAACTTGTACACTTTGATCAATACATACACACAGTTTATACACTATTTCAATAACTTTCAAGTTATTTTCCAAATTAGCTATTCGAAGTGAGTAAGATAAAGAGGAAAACAAGGTTAAATATAGTTGTGCGGAAAAGAAGCTTTGTTTCTCTTCCTCGGGGCGGAAGCAATGATTAAATATGTATAATTAAATAAGAGAAATTTTATAAGAACAATAAAATATGTATAATTCGTTTCTTCCGGTGGCAAGAACGTATCTACAAGTCCCGGGAAGGAGGGGGTGGAAGCAGTAACTTAGTGGGATCACTGTCGTCCTGAGTCACTTGGAGAACGGAAGTCACCGTCCCAATCAAAGTCAAGACCAGAATTATAACTGCTGCGATGGTGGCAGTTCCAGTCCAAAGGTCTTTGAAGTAGACTCGCCGGAGAGTTGCGAGGGATCTGTTGAGACGGTTGTCGTAGTATTTGTTAAGTCTCTCGGCTATATCGTAATAGTAAGAGCCATTATCAGCGAGCCCTAAGCACATCTTGTTCACCATTTCCACCACCGATTCGGAATGTCCCAACAAATTCTTTATAACCCCTTATTTTGGATGTAACTGAAAGCATTAGTTTTCGAAAATGAAAATATATAGCCAATTTTTTAAAAAATAAGTTGTCTGATTTTCCTTATATAAAAAAGAAATATTTTATTTTCCCTACGATTATGAAAACCAAATCTACGCGAACACTAGACTAGATACTTAATATTCATATGTGTAATGCTTATATATCAATATATCATGTATGAGCGTGGATGAAACTTTTTTAAATGCAATATATATACCTTTGTTGACGAGTAATTCAACGTCTTGCTCGGTGTCGATGAGGAAGCCCAAGAAAGCGATGTAGTGACAAACATAGGCTGCGTAAGTATAATGACACTGCTCTAGTGCCATTATGTTCCTCCACAACCTTTCCGTGTAACCACGTGCTGTGAAGCAAGGCATTTTCAAAACACCACGTTCGAACGATGTGCCCCTCTCTACTTTATTCCATACAATATCAACTCCTGCACTGTCTAGCTCGTCTGCGTTGTGAAGATTTTTTATCAGGAATTTCTTCGTACGTTGTTCGTTAATCTGATCTTCTTTTGTCAGACCAAGTTTCTCGACACGGACACACCGAAACATATCTGTAATATGAAGGAAATTCACTTCTTGTTTGATCTTATTTTTAAAGCCAAAATTTCCAAGGATAAAGTCACGGAACGTCAAGTTATTTCCAAACTTTATGAAGAAGGGTCCAAAGAGGTTTTCCAAAAGGGAAAATGGAAGTTGGTTCTCGAGCAAGAGTAGGTCTTCAAAGATAGTGTCTCGGTGGCAAGACTCGTCGAAAAGAAAGTCTCCTGTTTTGTCGATGTATCTACGTCCGGTCTGCTTTAAAAACACTAGTATGAACACCGAGTCGACGAGCATCATTTCAACGAAGTCTTCAGAGCTTATCCAGTCTGTTGATTCTGCATAGCATGCTCTTACGATTTTCTCATCTCTTACGATGATTCTTATGAACTCCTCAACTGTTTGATTCCCATACATAAGTGCAAAATTCTCAAGGTACTTCTTCTTGTGCTGCTCCATCTTCTCATATTCCAAATGCCTGCGGAAAGTTCAGAAGCAACAATACGGATAAGCTAGGAGTGGGTTAAGGTAGAATATCAAAGTTGCCAAACTATAATTTAACCCCAAAAAAAATATTTGTATAGCTCAATAAATATTTGACCAAAAAAAAGTATAGCTCAATAAATAAATAAGCAAAACTTTTAAAAAAAAATATTAAGTAGGCAACAATTTTTACAGTATATAACATATATTGTATATTATTATTGTAAAGACCAAACCTGAACACAAAATCCATTTTGGACCTACGTACTATTTTTACATAAACCAAAAAGAAAAGGGTAGAAAAACTAAACGTAATACACATGTATGCTAATTGAGTTTGTGTTGTATACCTCGAATCGTTTTTGGAGAGCTCCATGATTTGAGGTTTCTTAGAAAGAGGACCGATGAGAAGCATTTGAGGAGTGTAAGCATCTGGTCTCACATTTCGTAATCGGCATGGCACTCTATAGATGCAACAATATTTATGATTAACCGAATAAGGCCATAAAAAGCGGAACTTAGAGGTAGACATGACCAAAGTATCGGGTCCAGCCTGGTCATTAACCATGGCCGTGACTAAAGGAAAGTAGTTAGCGCCATCAGATCCTGTTTCGTTGATGTGTTCTTTATCTTGATCCCAGATCGTCTTAGGTTCATTGAAAGTAGCATTTGTTTCTTGTAATCCTTCTTCTAGATCCATCTCGAGAGGTTGCTTGTTCTACAAGTAAGCAGCACGTATATATATATATACATATATTACATATTTCAAATTATACTGAATTAACAATTTTTTTCTTTTGTAAAAATATTGAACTAACATTTTATACGATGGTGTAATAAAAAACACATATACTGTGTGTATGCGTGTGTGTATACAGTGGCGGAAGTAGTGCTTAGGGAAGGAGGGTCAATTGACCCCTATAAATTTTCATTACAAAAAAGTTACATGTACTTTTTATTAGAAAACTAGTGAAATGTTAAAAAAATTAGTATATTGACCCCTATGGTATTCACTTAAAATTAACGTGACCCATGATTTAACTATGTTGACCCGTTAAACTTTGTGGCTGGCTCCGCCACGGTGTGTATGTATATACATGTAACAAGGGCGCGACATATATATAAACATCACATTGCCTTTTCCTTTTTGTGTGTACTACGATAACATAACATTTTCGTATACTTTTTCTATCACTTCTAAAAGTAAAATCACAAAACAAAATAAGAAATTATAAAAAGCTGGAAAGATTTTAACGATGATAATAATACTAAATGAATAAAGATATATCTACAAGGAAGTTTTAGTTATCTCCGAACCTTGGTCATGTTTGGTGGAAAGGCAATTCGATAAAAAGCCCTACGACAGTGCATCTCTTGTCCTTCTTAATAATTGTGCATGATATGTTGTATTTATATTGCTTCTTAAAAGATGATAGTGAAATAAATGACGTGAATATGAAGCTACTTCTTTTTTTTCGATCGAAAATGAAGCTACTTCTTTAGCAAAAAAAGTACATGAAGCCTTTACTTAGAGCATTTTTATATTGCGTACTTTGGGCAATTTGCCCCAACATTCTCTTCCTTTATCTGATTTTATCTTATTTTGAACTTTGGGCAAAGAATTATGCTGCAGAAATCTCTAGAAGTCCAACGAGTTCCTCGTTGGACCATCCAATCATTCCTAAGTAAGTTTCTCCTTTTTCTCAATAATGACGGGACTCTCCATCATAATGTTGTGCCTGGCTTTCTTCACTGCCCTTTATTTCGTTTTAATTGGATCTAAAGTAGTCCAAGTCACAAATGGACATAATATCCGCGCGTTTAATGGGGATATCTTTATTGCAAACCAATTAGATGCAAAGAAACATACTTGACCCTAAAGGAATTTATGATGTTGCATGTAAATCTTGTTGTTGTTGTTGCGGAGCGTTCTTTATATAAAACAAACATCAATACACAGATAAATGTTCGAGATTCTTAGAAAACTAGCATCCATAGTTATTTTTGAATTCGCAAGAGAAATGAACAAGTATAGTAGTATAGTTTCTTGTATGTTAATAAATAATCTAGGGATTGTAGGACAAATTCGAGGCCGTAGAGATTTAGTCCAACGCAATTAGTGTTAAACGTTAAGACCGAAGTCACAAACGGTCATATAACATGTCTAGTAATCATATCTGCTTGACGGTGTCTCCTGAGCTTCGGGGACTGGCTCTATACGGACCCTTCTTTGCGGTTAGGTTTCCACAACCTTAGTCGTCTTGCCGTGTCGTTTGGAGCTTCTGCTCTTGCTATTCAAATCTGTAGGAAGCTTGGATGGGTGGCTCTGCCTTTTTGATGGTTGGATTGCATCATCTCCTCCGAGGTTGTGGCCGGAGTAGGGAGTTAAACCTCTACCTACATCCTCTAGAGTTCATGTTCTTCATAGCAACGTTCTCTCGTCTGTCAATTTGGACTTTCAGACTCATCCACTTTATGTTTCTGGTTTGGTCAGTTTCGGTCTCCTTGATCGTGTGATGGCCGGGGCCGGCTCGCCAATCCGCCTCCGCCTGTTACCATCAAGAGATCCTCGAGATTTCCACCGTTTCCGACCACTCCCATGACCATTTAATAATAACCTCTATTCCTAATAGTGATTGAGTTCTTTAGTTTAATAGGGGCTAATAGCTCTCCTTTGATGTCAAAGCTTAGCTTTAGTCTTACTTTGTTGTTTTAGACTAAACCTATAATCATCTATCTAGGGGACTTTTTTTGGTGGTCTCTTGGGTAGAAATTTGCTTGGTTGCATCTTTAGAACCAGGTTTACTTGTATCTCCAAGCCATTTCAAATGAAATGAATTCACATTTTGGCAAAAAAAAAACATCTAGTCTTTCCATAGAGATGTGGGGAGCTTCCGAAAATCTAGGAGAGTAATCGAATATCTTAATTGTATTTTAAACTTTTAAGATAAAGAGGACACCAAAGTTATATATAGTTCTGTGTGGAAAATAAAAACAATGCAAGTTTTTTTTTTTTTTTAAGTTTTGTTTCTAGGTATACAAGAAACAGTCTACTTTCCTCGGGGAGGAGCTTGAGGTGGTGGTGACTTGGGGTCGCTCTGCGTCACTTGGAGAACAGAAGCCACCGTCTGAACTAAAGCCAAAATAAGGAGAACAACGGCTGCCACGGTGGCAGTTCCGGTCCAAATATCTTTGAAGTAGACTCGTCGGAGCGTGGCCACGGATCTGTGGAGACTGCTATTGTAGTGCTTTTTGAGTTTTTCAGCTATAGGCTCATAGTAAGATCCAAAGTCCACAAGCCCTAAACACAGCTTATTCACCATTTCTGCCACCGATCCTTGATGCCCTAACCAGTTCTTATTCTTCTTTATAACGTCTTTTGACGTAAAATGTGAAGATATGTTAGGCACCTCATAATTGAAAAAGGTGTCGGTCTTACGTAATACAGGAATGTTCAACATAGTTTAACCATTCCCTAAAACAATCTGAATTTGAAATCTAAACAATGTCGAAAAACGTGTTTTGGTAGCATTTTTTGTTGATAAATATTAGGACAAAGAAACCTAATATAAGGTAACCTGACTAAATAACTTGATTTGTTTCTGAAAATCTTCAAAACTAAAATTACAGTTTTCTAAAATCCTGAATCCTAAACGTATACCAGCCGAGTTATAAATCACAAATCCAAAAAAAAAAAATCCAAAATCGGGATTGAGCACCTCAAGTTCCTATTAATGTATTATTTTGTTGAATAATAAATTATGAACTATATCATTTTGTAAAGTGTGTTTACCTTTCTTGACAAGCAAGTCAACGTCTGCGTCAGTGTCGATGAGGAAATTTAAGAAGGCAATATAGTTACAAACATAAGCAGAAAGAGGGTAATGACACTGCTCAAGTGTCATTATGTTCCTCATAACCCTCTCGGTGTTTTCTTCAACTGTGAAACAAGGCATCGTCAAGACTCCTCCTTTGAAAACAATCACCAACGATAAATCATTTTCTTCACCCACATTCGCAAACTCGACTCCTGCACTGTCTAGTTTGTCTGCATTGTATAGACTCTTTATGATCTTCGGTTGCTCAGCTCTACTCTTCAGGCAAACCAAGTGTTGCCACACGGACACGTCGAAACAAATCTGTAAAATGTCTGAACTTCACATTTTTTTTCAATTTCCCTTCAAACCTAAAAACTCGAAGGATAATGTCACGGAGCGTTTCCTCAAATCTAAACTGAAAGAGAAAAGGTTCGAAAAGATTTTCTAAAAGAGCATAAGGAAGTTGGTTCTCGAGCAAGATTAGGTCTTCTAGAATAGGGGTTATATGACAGGGAACATCGAAAAGAATATCTTCGTTCCTTTGATACTTTTGAGTTCCGGTCTGAAGGAAGAACCCTAGTAAGAAAACAGCGTCGTGTATGATCATTTCCACGAACTCTGCAGATTTGATCCACTCCGTTGATTCGGCATAGCTTGCTCTTATGATATGTTCATCTCTCTCAATGATTCTGCTGAACTCTATGATGGTTTCAGTCCCATATCTATGTGCAATTTCCATATGATACATCTTCTTGTGATGTTCCATGTTCATATAGTTCATATATCTGGAATAATCCAATCCAAATGCATTAAACTATTTATAGAAAAAATCTGAATGTTCTCAACACAAATAATACTATTTAAAGGATACTTTATTAATTTTCGAATCGTTAACGGACAAAACTTAAAACAAAATATTCTTACGTATAGCACTTTTACATACAATTTATAATACTATGAATTTTAATATTTTATTAACATATAAACACAAATACACTAACTAAGATGTTAACATAAGCGAAAATAAACATGAAATCAAACAACAAAAACAGTTGTTAACAATCTCTTGTCCGTTTGCATTCTACAAATTTTAAAATAGTATTTGAATATACCAAAGACACTAAAATGCTATAAGAGCATCTTTATCCATAGAACCCATTAGAGTCTCTTAATCATTTTTTTAGTAATAAATTTGTGTTAAGAACTTTAGTCAAGAGACACATAAATTTTTGTCTTCCATTGCAAGTTTCTTAAATAAAGGTTCTTAAAAAAAAATTGAAACAACTTGAGAAGTAACATTTGATCTTGTGAATACACTTTCATTAAAAACAAGGAAATGAAAAACATGATTAATGCATAATTGATGGTATCTCTTGCTCTCAGACTATGATCAATACTCAAACCCTGCTACAAAGGCTGATGTCTCAAACTCAACATACAAAGGCTATACATATCACCTAACTTAAAAGTTCTGCAATTCACCAAAGAAAATTCTTCATCCCAAGGCCATAGTCTAGTGATTCTCGCTCACTAGCCCGTGTATGTTCCATCCGCTGACCTGACAACTTACCATAGTCTAGTGATTTGTCGACAGAGAAGAACACATCGCCTCCTTCCATAACATACCCACAATCATTCTCAATAATCTGTAACAGGAAAGAAATCATATACATAATTGCTGATTCCAACTCCATGTTGTATCAAACGAAACATACCTTTTCAATCATCTTAATGATGTCATCCATATGTTCGCTGAGTCGAGGCTGGTCGGTGGGAAGGAGGCAGTTGAGAGCACCCATATCAACCAAATACTCTGCCACAGAAGCGTTTACTCAACTCTAGCGGGTTGGTAATAGACATATAAGTATATGTCTTCCCCCACACAAAAAAATGATAAGACTACATAAAACTTATAACATATAAATGTGAAACAATGAACTATCAGAGAATACTTTTGTGAATTTTATCCGAAAAGCCAAACTTTACCCTCTTGGTCAGTCACTTGCAATGTTGAAGCCGCAGAATGATCCTTGAGGTCTAAGAGAGTGCTGTTGATACGTAAAGTTCCCATAGAGTGTCGAGCACTAGCTAGATCAAACCATCCCTGCCAAAAGAAGACATTTTTCAACAAGTTTATTAAGGAAGAGTCTCTAATCATAACAGTGAAGTAGATACATTCTAAAGTTATTTCTCATGGCTTCCTAAGCTATCTAATCAACCAGAGCACAAGAATCTGCCAAGTGTAGCCAACTCATACAAAAAGCTAAACTTTGAAATGATAATGAGAACCAGTTAGCCCACTAAACGCAGCCTAAGTAGCATCTTGTTTAGATAGTAATCATCGAGAGTAGACAATAGAGAAACGATCACAATCCAATCATGTAGGTAACAGAGTCTAAGAGGCAGATAGTTTTAAAAACAAGGAAAGGTACTTACTTTCTTCATCATCAACGAACTCAGGAAGAAGATCACCTTCCTCATCGATCTTCTTCTGCAAAACCCAATAGGGTTTAGGGTTTAGGGTTTAGGGTTTAGGGTTTAGGGTTTAGGGTTTAGGGTTTAGGGTTTAGGGTTTAGGGTTTAGGGTTTACTGAGCCTGAGAGATAATTGAGACGAAAACGTGTGGAGAAGTGACTCCATTTTGGAGGAATCACGGAATCACGAGAGGAGTGGGATGGAGAAGAAGCTACAGCAGAAGGAGAAGAAGAGCCGTCTCTTGTGTATCCTGATTAAGAGACGTTTCTTATGATAATTGCTATTTTTTTTTTATTTATTCCTAATTAAATTAAGAGACTCTGTTAAGAGCCTTGGATAATGATGGTCTAATGATTTAAGAGATAAATGTGATTAAAAACAAACACAAAAAGAGCTTTTAGTTCGCATGATGATATATGTGTATGTATGATGATAAGTACCTTAAATCGGTTTTGGAAAGCTCAAGAGCTTCAGCTTTCTTAGAATGTTGAAGTGGACCGAGTAGAAGCATCTGAGGAGTGTAAGCCTCTGGGTTAACTCGGCGTAACCAGTTAGGCACTCTATAGATGCAACAATACTCTTTGCTAAACGAAGAAGACCATAAACCGGGAATCTCAGGTTGGGAGCCAGATGCCGGTTTAGTGTTGGCCGATATTGCCTTAATTAGCTTTCTCAGGTTTTTTTGAGGTTAAGAGCCGATGGATCACAAAAACCTTCGCTCCATTTACCCACGTTATCAGTTCCGGTTACATTCTCCATGATTGGATCCTCGATCGCCTTTTTCTTTTGTGATTCTTCAACTTCACCTAGCGTTGCAATCTGATAAGGAGCATCCCATGGACCACGAGAATCTTCGCTCCATTTAGATCCGATTTCATTCTTCTTATCCAAGATCATCTTTGGGGGTTCATTGTCAGTAAAACTGGTTAGCTTTATTCCTTGCTCTAGATCCATTAGTGGTTGCTTCTCCTACAAGTAAGCATTTAATGTTTACATGTGCATATTGAAACATCACTAAACTAAGATTATTGAGGAAGTACGTGATTATTACTATGATTAAAAAACAGACGAGACCAAAAAGATAATCAGTATATATAAAATATTTTGTTTTACTCGAACCTTGGCCATGTAACATGCTGATTAGGTCACCGTTGGTTATGTGAATATATTTAATTGTGCATGGATTATATTACGAATTTACGAGGATAGGGGTTCTTATAAGATTACAAAAGGCCCCAGATGTTCAAAAAGTACGTGAAGGTGAAGCGATTTAAATCAAGCATTTTTATATTGCTTCTGTCTTCAGGAAATCATCCCAGTTTTTTTATTCCTTTATTTGTTTTATTTATTCGTCGGGCAAAGAATTATGCTGTCAGGATTGAAAAAATAAAGTTCCAACGCATAACACCTTTGGACCATCTGAAATTCTAACACAAGTTTACCGCGTTTTTGCTTTACAATTACTGAAACCCATCATAAGATTCGACCATTGGGCTTTAGTTCCAGCCCAACATTTCATTTGGATCAGAGCTAGAATAAGATTAGCCCATTGGGCTTTCATTCCAGCCCATACTTTTTTTTTTTAACATCAATTGCATGAAGTATTAATTAAGTAGAGTTTACATAGTCATTATGCAACAAATATGAAACTGATCTAGGAATATAATAATAAAATTCAAATAATTCCAGTGTATCCATCTTGGTTAACTTGTCCGCCACTTCATTGCCAGTTCTGTTGATCCATTTGAATTCAACCTCTTGAATCTTTCTTCTCCACCATCTTGCTTCATATTTCATATTCAAAAAAGTTGTAGTAATTATAATTATGCAGTTATATTTTTTTTTTTCAATATTTCCAACAATTTCAAATATCATAAACTACAAAGTCATTTTACGGGTTGTTGGATTAGTTTGGTGGAAAATATTTTCCAAGGCTTAAGCTTACAAATCTCTCTCATTAAGGTGTGGTCTAAAAGTAAATGTGACAAAATAGCATTTAAATAACTTAATCCATTATAACCATCGTATCTATGAAGACAACTCACTAATTATCTCTAGCGTTTAGTGTTCATTTTCATCGACTCTTAATACTATTTTTCCAAGAAGAAAAACAGCAAAAGATACAATAGTGAGCATATAATCCAAATAAAGATGATCATATAATAATAAAAAGTAAATAAAGAAGCAGAAACTTCAAGAATTATTCGGGATGGAAAATAGAAGAGAACAAAAGTTGATCATTATCAAATTTTGTCTCTTTATGATGAAAGTTAATATGATAAATCAACTATGGAGACAAAGACAATTGTAGGGCAGCCACTAATATATATACAAATGATGTGATGTAGATTTGTTTCTTTCTTAATTTGTTCTCCCTATATGTTGAATCTTTCCCTTGCATGATTGGATTTGTTTATAAATTTAAAACTTAGAATCCTGATAAAAAGATATTCGAAAGGTATTAACCCCAAACTTTTGTAAAAGAGTGTGAGTGCTATTTTCTCAGTAGTTTTTCTCTTCCCAACTCACTCACTCTCGCTCTTCCCTCTCCGTCGACTCTCCCTATCAACTAATCACACGCGAACTCTTTATCTATATATTTGAAAATACTGATGTTGATATTACCTGCGTTTTTAATTACTTGTTTGTAATTATATAGCACGATTTATATATATAAATACCATCCGTGATGAATGACATTTTATAATGGTTTCTTCCAATTGCACATACCAAAGTGAGAAGAATTTATAGTAACCATTATGTGTATGAACCATTTAAGCATTCATTTTCCATGACTATATAGAAGAATCGCTTGTGTTTGTATACATTTGTAATATAAAGTACTTCGAAACCTTTTCTATTGATTTCACAAATGTTGCATTGTTTCACAAATGTTGCATTTGAAACAATGACTCCTCTTGATTTTAAGTAGAATACACGTTTTCTCACAAAAGGTATGCAATCACAATACGTATTAATATGTTAATTATGAGCGGTATTATTATTTTATGTATAATGATATTCAGTCTGACCAAAAGCAAGATTTGGAGGATCTGATTTGGTGTGGCCCAAGAGATGTTACCACTCAACGAACTTCCACCATTACAAAAGAAAACCTTGTGATACATACATCATACATGAATGATTTAAACGGCTTACAAAGAATCCCATACGCATTTGTTTAGATTAAGCTGACAAAGTTTTTCTTAATCATCAAATTTTACACATCAATAAACGATTCACTAAAGCATAATGGCTTAAACATTTTTCGAAGCAAATACTCTATCCGTTTCTAAAAGATCCATGTTATAGTTTTTTCACATTTATTAAGAAAACATATAAAATTGTATTTTTCAATACATTGTTTTTCTTAATTAATTATTCCCAATAACTTTTAACCAATGAGATTTTATTAAACACAATTGTATTTTTTTAAAAGTATATTTTTTCATTAATTAATGTATCGAAAATCTAAAAATATATCTTTTAAAAACAATTTTTTTTTCCTAAAATATAGATCTCTTTAGGAACGGAGGGAGTTGTAATTATTGGAAAACTAAAATGTAATGTAGCAAATACAAGAAGGGAAATTGAGCCAGATAACTACAAAATAACATGTAATTAAGAATCTAACCAAAAAAAACAACTCTAATATTTATAAAATATATACTATATTACCCCTTCATTAACCGGTTGACAAAAACAAATAAATTTTTTTCTATCACCAGTCACCATCATTAATTCTTCCATTACGACTATCGTTTCATCTGTTTCAACCACATTTCTTCATTAACTATCTCTCTTTACCAACCATCTTTATAATCGTTTGTTGCCATAAATGGATCATGTGGATATGCTTATTGATTAACTATATGATGATTCAAACACATAATAGTGAAGATGAGAGTAAAAATTGAAGAAGATGAACAGTGATGCTTATGCAGCATATTATTCTATTCAAAATTTGAATAATATGTATTATTCTATTTTAATAATACTTGATATTATGTACTATGTGCATATTTTGATATCTGGATTAGGGTTTAGAGTTTTTTTTAGGGTTTAGTGATTAGTGTTTTGAATTTAGTTCTGGAGGGTTTGGGTTGATGTTGGGGTAAGAACATTTCAAAATCAGAACAATATGTACTATAGTATTTCGTTTGTTACTATTCTATTTTAGTAATACTTCATATTATATACTATTTGCATATTTTGATATTTGAATTAGGGTTTATAGTTTCTTTTAGGGTTTAGTGATTAGTGTTTTGAATTTAGTTTTGGAAGGTTTGGGTTGACGTTTGGGTAAAAACATTTCAAAATCAGAACAATATGTACTATACTATTTCGTTTCTTACTATTTTATTTTAATAATATTTCATATTATATACTATTTGCATATTTTGATATTTGGGTTAGGGTATATATTTCTTTTTAGTGTTTAGTGACTAGTGTTTTTGGTTTGTGTTGATGTTAGGGTAAGCATTACCTCTTTCCCTGCAATCATAGGCAATTCAAAATTTGAACAAATACTATACTATTTTGTTTATTATGTATTGTGTGGATATTTTGATATTTGGATTAGGGTTTATAGTTTCTTTTAGGGTTTAGTTTTGGAAAATTTGGATTGACGTTGGGGTAAGAAAAGTTCAAAATCAGAACAATATATACTATACTATTTCGTTTGTTACTATTCTATTTTAATAATATTTTATACTATATACCATTGTATGTTTTGATATTTGGATTAGGGTATATTTCCATTTAGAGTTTAGTGACTAGTATTTTCGATTTAATTATGGAAGGTTTGTGTTGATGTTAAGGTAAGCATTACATATTTCCCTTCAATCATAGACATTTTAAAATTTGAACAAATACTCTACTATTTTGTTTATTACCATTAGCATGTTCCATTCTATTTATTTTTTATCACAGCCGACGTTCTTTTATAATTATTATCATCTTTCAGACATCTCAACATCATTTATTTACCGATTACTTATATAGATGAACGATGCAACCGGAAAAAAAGAACAAATGCTAAGGAATCTAATTATGTCAAATCAAATGTTATATTCTTAATTTTGTCTTAAAAATTGGCTATTACACCAATTAGCCCATACAAGAAGCTGGTTTTTTTTATCAACTATACAAGTAGCTGTTATAATACAAAATAAAAACAACCTAGATCTACGAGAAAGTAGTACATATCTCATGAGTCTCGCGCATCGACCGGCGCTTAATGAAAAAAATCTGATCTTCTATTTCATTTTATTATTTTTAGTACTCTTGTTACGTCTTTTATGGGGAAACAGAGAATTGAATGAACAAAAAGAGTTAAAGGGAACATCGTATTTAAGTTTCTGAACCGCTCCCATTGTCTTTTTCAATATTTATATATGCAATTATATGCGTAGTGTAGTACATGTGTACGTAGCTATAAAATATACGCACTGCAATATATAAATGCAGAGTTTCTATATGAAGAAATACAAAGTCTTTTTTTCATTATCAAATAATACAAAGTCTTTTAGTTTCCACGATATAGAAGGCAATTTAGATTCAAGAACTAGGACCGCATTTTTGTTATCTTTACCGTAGGATTTTACTTTCACAAAATTCTACTACCTTTTATCATACGGAACTGTCAGTATCTTAACAAGTCACCTAATACTCCAGATGGCATTACGTTTCTGGCTCCTGATTACTACCTGTTTGGTCCACTTGCTGACGCCGTCTTTGCTCGTGTCTACTAAATAAATCATAAGAAAGAAAGAACTAAACGTAAATGGATTAAAAATTGCACATTCAACGTGAATCTGCGGGTGAGGGAGTTGATTGACTTTCTAAAAAGAAGATGGAATATTCAGGCTTTGTAGGAGGTTTTTGTGCCTTCAGATATTCAAATCCTTATAAAGAATCAACCCGTGATGTCTAAAGATGACTTTTGGGTGTGGAAATTTAACAAATCAGGGACATACACTGTTAAATCAGGCTATTGGCTAGCGTCTCAGGAGAAGAGCAAGGAGATTCGTCAAGTGGCTGAAGCTCTTCCATTCCTCAACAGCCTGAAATCTCAAATTTGGAAAGTGCAGACAGCTCCTAAGATAAGAACTTTTATATGGAAAGCTCTATCACAAGCCTTGCCGGTAGCTGATCTGTTAAGGGAAAGGGGAATGAAGTGTGATGATCGATGCCAGCTGTGTGGTTTCGAAGGGGAATCGGTGAACCATATGCTCTTTACTTGTCATCTTCCTAGGAAGTGTTGGGCTATTTCCAATATCCCTTCTCCTCGGTATGGTTTCAGTGACCAATCGATATATGAAAACATTGCCTATCTCCTGAAGGTTATTAAGGATGTAAGGTTCGATGTTGAAGTCAACAGAAGTTGGCTGTGGATCCTCTGGTACTTATGGAAGAACAAAAACACCTTTATCTTTGAAGGAAAATTGTTTGAAGCAGAAGAAATCACAAAGAAAGCCAAAGAGGAAGCTGATGTGTGGTTTTTGGCTCAACAAGTTCAGAGTGGAATGGACAAGATGGAGGCAGGTGTGATAGAGCAGGGAGCACATGGTAATGTTCAGACAATTGCTAAAGGTTGGGTCCTTTGTGAGTTTGACATGGACTTCTCGAAAGGTTGTGGGCTCATGGGGGCGGCTTGGATTGTGAAAAATGAGAAGGGAAGAGTTCTTGAACATAGTAGGAGAGCTTTCTCAGATGTGAAATCTATCAATGAGGCACAGTTGCGGGTTTGGTTGTGGGTTTTAGAAAGTATGAAGAGTTTGAGAAAGAAGAAGGTTGTCTTTCTTTCAACCTTTGGGGATATTGTTGAGGCAATAGAGAAACATGCCTTGTGGCCTACCTTACAATTTGAAGCTACAGAGATCAAGAGAGAATTGCAGTCTCTCGAGGCGTGGGAGTTAAGGATCGGACTTTTGGCATCAGTTAGATGTGCCTCTTTCATCGCTCAAAGCGTCAGGCAGTTAGGTCTGATGCAGTCTTATGTAGCGGCTGGCCACCCACGATGGTTGGATCACATGTATGCGAATGAAAGAGGAGCATCTGATAGCTAACATGGTTATTGGGAATTTTTTTGGTCCACCCTTGTTGGGTGTTGGTGATGATTGAGTAGTTAGTTGCTCGAACTGATTTTTTGGAGGTTTGTGAAGATGTAAACTGGTATGCTCTTGATGGTTGTAAAAGTCTTTTGGTATATATAAAGTTTCAATTTGGAAAAAAAAAATGGAAAAAAAGTCCATTTTTGTTTCGCCAATTCAATTTGTTTTCGTTTTTACCACTTATAGTTTATATTTTAATTTTAAAATAAAATAATAAAATTATTTTATATTTTAATTTTAAAATAAAATAATAAAATTAAACATAAAATAAATTTTGAAATAAAGAAACTTTTGTGTAATTTTGTTATTTTTTAGTGTTAGCAATAAAATAAATGAAATTTATTAGCTTTTCGTAAATGGTGAAATTGTAGTTTGTTTTATTCTAAAAATGGTGAAAAATGAAAACATCTTATATATTGAAACATAAAAATTATTCTAAACATCTTACATTTCAGAACAGAGGTAGTATAGTGTTTTAATCATTTTAATAATCTATGGTATATCATTTTGTATCTAAATTACTCTCAACACATCTGACATCTCTATATATAACCAATTTTCTCTACGTTGAAAATATATAGTCGACCAAAAACAGTTATGTTTCCTTAGTCGTTGATATTTTCTATACAACTAAAAATAAGTCGCATGTGCGCCATGTGTGTCCATTGACTTATATAAAAATGTTAAATCTCGCATCAATCATCGTATATCGTTCACAGATTTTCCAACAATCTCTGCTCTCTCTCTCTCTTTCTTAGTTTTTAGACATTTATTTTGTATCTATCTGCACGATTATAACATAAAATTATGTATAATACACAATAATACAAAGTTTTTCTTCTTATATTTTTTTGTTGATAATCCAGGTGTCCGAACCTCTCACTTATTCCGACTATCCCACCGCGCCCAACCGGAACTGGCGAAGAAGATCCTGGAGGCCAAACGGAAACCATGCTAAATCCGCTGTGGCCGAGGCTCGAACTCGTGATGGCGGACACCTCAGCCGAGGTTCTTTTACCACCAGACCACGAGGCCGGATTATTTTCTTCTTATATTCGATCAAGCTCAATCACAGTTACGTTGTGTTTAAGCTATCTTCCATGTGTTCACTTGCGGCAATTCTTGTCTTCTTGCTCTTCTTAGCAACTATAATTACTAGGTTTTCAGGACTAAAATGTACTCCCTTTGTTTTAGAAAAAAATTTGTTTCAGAAAAATACATTTTCATATTTTCAATGCATAAATTAAATGTAAATTGTAAACTTTAAAAAACATAATTGTATTTATTAAAATTTTATTGGCGAAAACTTGTGGGAAATAGTTGATTACGGAAAATAATGTATTGGTAACTAAAATTTAATATATTTTCTTTATAAGTGTGAAAATCCTAAAATATGGATCTTTTAGAAACGGAGAGAGTTTTTTTTTTGTGCACCGGACTAAAATGTATAAGACTAGAATTAAAATTAAAATTAAAATTCCTTAATTTTTTTGAAAAATTAACCAGATTTCTGATTTATTTCAAACCTACACAGCAACATATACTAAGAAACAACGTGTTTTCTCAATTCGACTACTACTCTATATATATAAAGTTGGTTTTTTTCTCTTTTTTGACAAGTGGCGGGGGCTTTTGCGACATGTGTCATCCATGTATTTTTTTTTACATTTTAGGTTCTTCTTCTTTTAGATTATTGCAATTTGGCCAAGTACTTTCTAATCGTGAACTATCTAATCATTTTCGCACTAACTATTATCGCATGAAGTTTGATAATTTATTTTATTTTTTACTAAAATTCAAGATGAATAGGGAAATAAATAAAATAAATAAAACAATAGAAATATATTTAATATATTTAATTTATTCACAACTAAAAATAACATAAATTTTTGTTATTTTATTATTTTTTACCATTTTCTATTATTTAATTTACAAATTATATATTTATCTAACTACTAAAAATATAAAATGACCAAGCTAATAAGAAGAAATTAAAGTGCAATACATAATCTAAACATAAAACTTACACAGTCAGAAAGAAAAAACAAAATACCATAGTAACACTAACTCTATAAAGATTTGGAGCTGAAAAAAGATCAGCAAAGAAGACTAACCTATCTTATCTTACCATAGAATGTCTTTGCTAGGACAAACAGATGTCAGAAAAAAGTAAAAAGATAAAATATGATACAAAACAATCCCCATAACACAAAGAATCGCCATCAAGCACCATTGCAAAAAAAAACCAAAAAATGGTCAAAAAAAGAATAATCATCGAAAGAACACAATCACTACGAAACAAAAAAGACGCATGTCTAAAGCATCGGAAACACAACCACCAGCTAAGAGATAAGAAGCACCTCATAAACTAAACAAGCACATACAAGGCGCTCAATGCCAGCGAAGAACCACAAAACTCTGAATAGAAGAAACCAAAACTCCAAAAGACTAACTCCGCACACCTACACCAAGGGATGCATGAGAAGAAGATAAACAACCTGAGTGGGATATAATGGAAGCCAACCACTGAGAAACCAAAGCTTAAGCTTGATACCATAAACAGCATTCCAAGCGCATAAAGCATACACAGAGAAAAACATTATCCAAACCTGGAGTAGCAAATATGGCGAAAAAGAGATCCACAGAGACGTGATCAGAATCAACGATGAAAGGTGCAACGAGATGAGAAAACAAAGAGATAAAAAGAGACAAAATGAAATCAACAAACCGTGAAACCATCCCCGAGTTATGAAAAAGAGCATAGAAGTCAGATCATCAAAAACCAGATCTTGAAAACCAAGACGAGCAGAGACTATTGACGGCAAACCAGCGACGAGGAAAACAACATCAATGACAACTAAACTCTAACCCAACCCAACGAGATGTAGTTTCTAACCTTAGCCAAAACCTAAGGAAAAAGAGGACCAATATTGACTGAAATAACATACAACGCCGTAAGAAACAACCGCAACTAAAATGCATGATCTATAACAAATACCAGATAATCTCACCGAAAAAGAAAGTGAAGAAATAGTGACAAAAAAAAGGTGAAGAAAAACAAGAGCACATAGGTGAGTCTTTTTCCAGTGATGGTGAGAAGCATTGTACACCGGAGAGGTAAACGAAATACATAGGTGGTGATGACTCAAAGTCAAAAGATGGGAGAGAGTGCAAAAAACATCTAAAAAGAGTAATGTTCAAAATTTTGAAAAATTAAAATACAATTTTTACGCTGTTAATCTTGGAATCAACAAATGCATAAAGACAAAGTTATTGAAATTCAATATGTTTTACATGGGAAACTCACTTAACCACTAATAAGTAGTATTATAATACAACAACACATTATTAAAAAGACAAACACATAATATATTAACTTATTACCTAATACTACATAACATAATAAAACATCAAATAATGCTCTTCACAAATAAATACTGACCACATAATCACATCATCAGAAAATTATATTTAAGAAGAATAAAACAATATTCTGCGCAGACACTCCTCTACTATAATATAACATCAGTTAAAGTGTATATATATATATATATATATATATTTAAGTTAACTCTACACTTTATTTGTATTTTGATACCAATTAATTATAGTCCAAAATATAGAGTAAAACCACTATTGTACAAAGTCAAAATTTCAAGTACTTTTATCAATTTAATTTTGGACAAAACAATTTCGATTGGTATTTTCCAGCGAATGCCCAAAATGTTAGGATCAAATACGAATACTAAGATAAATATTTCATCATTTGATTTTTCCACTTGTGTCAATCTCTAACTAGACCTATCTAATATTCTGACGTTTTATGATTACCATATACGTAAAAACGTCATTCAATTACATATATACTATTTCATCATTCATTGTAGAGCTATCACACCGTTATGTCAAATCTATAATCACGAAGGATGAATATATACTAATACCACTCATATTGTTTTCAAATAAAACTGGACTACATCATTAATCTTGTGAACCGTAATTGTGTTTAACGGGGTCCATATTCCTCAATCAACTTAACAGATTCTGAATGAGCCTACACACTTTCCTGAAGCGGATACTAGCTAGTTCAGTTTATATCATTACAATTAGTACTTTGTGAATATAGATCGATAGATAAATCTATACTTGTGAATAATGTATATTCAGTGAATTATTGTGTAATCACTAGCTGAGAAAATATTTAAAATTGAAGCAGTTCTTATTTATTTATTGTGGTGGCCAATGGCCAATGCCATGTATATATATAATAAAGGCTTTTTGCAAAAGTGACTCAAAACTTGAAGTCAAACAGAAAACTAACATTTTCTTTTGACTCCTTTTTTTTTTGAGATTTTAACCCCACACCTGCATTTTATCTACGAAAATGCCATTAACATTTTTTTTTCTTTTTTTCGAAAATGGCTTCTTTACTGTCTCAACCTCATCTTCTTCAAGTATTTACAATATTGCCACTGCAATGAATAGTGGCAACAACCTTGTACGAACTGTTTGGAGCTTTTAATGCCCTTTAATGCACGTAAATCTCTTTACACTCTCTCTGTTTCAATTGTTATGAACTAAAAACAACATTTCTTTCACTTTCTCTCTATATTCATCCAAAAAACTCAAGCTTTTGATTCAAAATATGGGCTATGGTTGCAGAGCCATATTTCTTTCGTTTTGACTTACGGTTGCTTTCGTTTGAGGTTCTGGGTGGTTGGAGAAGACCCTGTGTGCAAACGAAGTCATCTCACCTAGTTTAAGGTACGAATTTGAATTTTTTTTCAAGATCTGTTCGCGTAGAAGACTTACTAGTAAGTCATCTGTATGTAGAAGACTTACTGATGAGTCTTCTGGTCAAACGGACGACATAAATTAAGTCGTCCAGCTTTGTTTGTTAAAAAAAACACTCCAGACGACTTATATATACGTCGTCTACGAGAAACGGGCTAGTTTTGCATTTGACCGAATCGTGTCAGATCTTTGACTATTTCTGGACGACTTATAATTCAGTCGTCTCTGGGAAAGTTAAAATTTCAATATTTTATGAAAACTTGACGACTTACGTGTAAGTCGTCCTAGGTTAGTTTTGTAATTGAAAAATAAAACTTCATAATTTAACTTTAACCAGACGACTTAATATAAAGTCGTCCCTCCAGAAGACTTAATTTAAAGTCGTCCGGGGAAAGCAAAGTCGTCCAGAATTTTTCCCAATTTTCTGGTCAAACCTTGCTTATCCCGGACGACCTTAAATTAAGTCGTTTAGCTGGACGACTTTATATTAAGTCGTCTGGTTAAAGTTAAATTATGAAGTTTTATTTTTCAATTACAAAACTAACCTAGGACGACTTACACGTAAGTCGTCAAGTTTTCATAAAATATTGAAATTTTAACTTTCCCAGAGACGACTGAATTATAAGTCGTCCAGAAATAGTCAAAGATCTGACACGATTCGGTCAAATGCAAAACTAGCCCGTTTCTCATAGACGACGTATATATAAGTCGTCTGAAGTGTTTTTTTTTAACAAACAAAGCTGGACGACTTAATTTAAGTCGTCCGTTTGACCAGAAGACTCATCAGTAAGTCTTCTACATACAGATGACTTACTAGTAAGTCTTCTACGCGAACAGATCTTGAAAAAAAATTCAAATTCGTACCTTAAACTAGGTGAGATGACTTCGTTTGCACACAAGGTCTTCTCCAACCACCCAGAACCTCAAACGAAAGCAACCGTAAGTAAAAACGAAAGAAATATGGCTCTGTCAACCATAGCCCATATTTTGAATCAAAAGCTTGAGTTTTTTGGATGAATATAGAGAGAAAGTGAAAGAAATGTTGTTTTTAGTTCATAACAATTGAAACAGAGAGAGTGTAAAGAGATTTACGTGCATTAAAGGGCAATAAAAGCTCCAAACAGTTCGTACAAGGTTGTTGCCACTATTCATTGCAGTGGCAATATTGTAAATACTTGAAAAAGATGAGGTTGAGACAGTAAAGAAGCACGACTTAATTAAGTCGTCCGATAAGTCGTCCAGCTGGGAAGACTTTCCAGACGCCTTATTATAAGTCGTCTAATAAGTCGTCCAGATGGAAGACTTTCCAGACGACTTAATTAAGTCGTCCGATAAGTCGTCCAGCTGGGAAGACTTTCCAGACGCCTTATTATAAGTCGTCTAATAAGTCGTCCAGATGGAAGACTTTCCAGACGACTTAATTAAGTCGTCCGATAAGTCGTCCAGCTGGGAAGACTTTCCAGACGCCTTATTATAAGTCGTCTAATAAGTCGTCCAGATGGAAGACTTTCCAGACGACTTAATTAAGTCGTCCGATAAGTCGTCCAGCTGGGAAGACTTTCCAGACGCCTTATTATAAGTCGTCTAATAAGTCGTCCAGATGGAAGACTTTCCAGACGACTTAATTAAGTCGTCCGATAAGTCGTCCAGCTGGGAAGACTTTCCAGACGCCTTATTATAAGTCGTCTAATAAGTCGTCCAGATGGAAGACTTTCCAGACGACTTAATTAAGTCGTCCGATAAGTCGTCCAGCTGGGAAGACTTTCCAGACGCCTTATTATAAGTCGTCTAATAAGTCGTCCAGATGGAAGACTTTCCAGACGACTTAATTAAGTCGTCCGATAAGTCGTCCAGCTGGGAAGACTTTCCAGACGCCTTATTATAAGTCGTCTAATAAGTCGTCCAGATGGAAGACTTTCCAGACGACTTAATTAAGTCGTCCGATAAGTCGTCCAGCTGGGAAGACTTTCCAGACGCCTTATTATAAGTCGTCTAATAAGTCGTCCAGATGGAAGACTTTCCAGACGACTTAATTAAGTCGTCCGATAAGTCGTCCAGCTGGGAAGACTTTCCAGACGCCTTATTATAAGTCGTCTAATAAGTCGTCCAGATGGAAGACTTTCCAGACGACTTAATTAAGTCGTCCGATAAGTCGTCCAGCTGGGAAGACTTTCCAGACGCCTTATTATAAGTCGTCTAATAAGTCGTCCAGATGGAAGACTTTCCAGACGACTTAATTAAGTCGTCCGATAAGTCGTCCAGCTGGGAAGACTTTCCAGACGCCTTATTATAAGTCGTCTAATAAGTCGTCCAGATGGAAGACTTTCCAGACGACTTAATTAAGTCGTCCGATAAGTCGTCCAGCTGGGAAGACTTTCCAGACGCCTTATTATAAGTCGTCTAATAAGTCGTCCAGATGGAAGACTTTCCAGACGACTTAATTAAGTCGTCCGATAAGTCGTCCAGCTGGGAAGACTTTCCAGACGCCTTATTATAAGTCGTCTAATAAGTCGTCCAGATGGAAGACTTTCCAGACGACTTAATTAAGTCGTCCGATAAGTCGTCCAGCTGGGAAGACTTTCCAGACGCCTTATTATAAGTCGTCTAATAAGTCGTCCAGATGGAAGACTTTCCAGACGACTTAATTAAGTCGTCCGATAAGTCGTCCAGCTGGGAAGACTTTCCAGACGCCTTATTATAAGTCGTCTAATAAGTCGTCCAGATGGAAGACTTTCCAGACGACTTAATTAAGTCGTCCGATAAGTCGTCCAGCTGGGAAGACTTTCCAGACGCCTTATTATAAGTCGTCTAATAAGTCGTCCAGATGGAAGACTTTCCAGACGACTTAATTAAGTCGTCCGATAAGTCGTCCAGCTGGGAAGACTTTCCAGACGCCTTATTATAAGTCGTCTAATAAGTCGTCCAGATGGAAGACTTTCCAGACGACTTATAATAAGTCGTCTGCGCAGTCTTTTGGATTGAAGTAAATACCTGACTCAAGATAGCAGCTTTCATTGATCTGCGGCCTCTGCTGCCCTCGTAAGCCAGTATCGGTGGAGACGGACTGTCTGCTCTGGGACCACCAATACTAGCACCCAATTCCGGCATAGCTGTGTACGTCTAGACCTGAAGAACTTGTATAAACCCATCCACGGTGTAACAGCCAGCAATTTCTTTGTTCCACAAAGAGTCCATCAGCACCTTAAACGCGACTCTCCCCCATGGATAATTCTCAAACCGTTCTAAATCCATCACTAGCCTTGCCAGAGTAGATCGTGTAGCGGTTGAAAACTTTCTCCCTTCAATGAATCCAGTGAAGATGGAGAGGTACGCGAGCCGCTTGCGATCTTCCCTGGACCAATCCCCGCATCTCTTCAGTGCTGCTATTATCTGATCAGTAGTTGGCCCAGCTTCCAGATGAACTCCCAGCATCCCCCAGAAAGAAACCATCTCTGGGGTAACGTCACATTTTGGTGTCTCAAGGTCCTCGATGTACTCGCAGTTTAGACCAGTGAGGTTTTCAAACTCTAACAGTGAAAACCTCAAAGGTTCTGGACCAACGAGAGACCACATCTCATACTTCTTCTTAATGTCCAGCTTGAAACTGAGCATGTAGTGAACCAGCCTTGAAGCCCAACCAAATCCCTGCTCCTTGAACTTGATGAAAACTCCCAAACTCGACTCCTTGAGCTCTTCAAATTCGTCATCAGTAAGAGCTTTCCTAAGAGCAGTATGCAACTTGCTGTTATCCGTATGATACGAAATGCTATTGTGGGCTTCTGGTTCTTCCCCTGATGTGTATAACCTACGGGGGAGTTCTGGAATATCCATCCTTTTTGTCTGCAAAATAATCAAAGACAACAATATAAGTCCAGACGACTTAGTAGACGACTTAAATTACTTACAAGTCTTCCAGTCGCAGAAGGAGTTGGAGTACTCGTCATTGCGGTTATAGATCTGAAAAAATAAACGTGAAACGGTGAGAATGAGTAAATTGATAGAGACAACGTTTTATGTTCATCTTTTCCTCGAGATTGATGACTTAGCGGCGTTAGGGTTTACAGAGAAACGGCGCTAAGGTTTACAGAGAAGAAGCGGCGGCGCTAGGGTTTAGAAGAAGCGGCGGCGCTAGTGTTTAGAACGTTGGTGACCACGGTGGCGAGGGCGACGGTTTGTTCGGAAATAGTGGAATCGGCGGCGCTAGGGTTTAGAGGAATCGGCGCGGCTAGGGTTAGAAGAAGCTGCGGCGACAACGGTGAGAATGAAGTGAGATAGATAGCCGATGTTGAGAACGATGGTTTGTTCGGAAATCGTGGGAATTCGAAATCGCCTTTGAGAGGGAGAACTGTTAGGGTTTCTGAATTTCGCGAAAAATGAAACAAAAAAAATAAAAATCACCTTATATATTGGGTAAATAATCCGGTTAGCTTTAAAATTACATTGGTAAACTTTAAGGTTTGGTCCGGTTTAGACGACTTATTCTGGCTGATAATGTACAACAGACGACTTAATATTTAGTCGTCTGTTTTCAGACGACAAAATATTAAGTCGTCCTAGACCCTAAAATGAACCCCTAAACTAAAATGACTAGATTAACTAACTAACCACGTTATAAAATCAAATTATACTTAAATAGTGTTTACTATACACAGAAATGAACACGCATAAGTAATTTTAAAAATTTTCAAAAACGGTTTTAATGCTTTCCAAAATCTAACCCTAAGAACACATACAATACTACAACATATGTTGATGAAACATAAACTTAAGAATATCATGACTCACTACTTTCACTCATCTATGCTGAAAACAATTGAAATTTGTTATATCTTAATTTATACCTCCTAAGACATATGTTAATTACATAATTCCCATTTTTCACTTATCAAAATATTTTTTACAAAATTTTTAAATTATGTTTAAGACTAACTGTCCAGACGACTTTCAGTTAAGTCGTCTGGACGACTTATTTTCAAGTCGTCTAAACAGACGACTTGCGAGGGGTAGAAACGTAAAAAAAATTCCGTTTTTTTGTTTGGTCACAAGGGGATAGTTGTAATTTCAATAGCCTTTTAGGTTACTTTTGCCTTTGACCCAAGTTGGGGTATTATTTTGGGTTTGACTCCAAGTTTTGAGTGAGGCAATTCTCCCATATAATAAACATAAAGTAAAGTGGGTTCTTAATTAATTATGATGCCGCCGAATCGAATATGACGTTTCAACACTTTTACCTTGGTATACAATAACATATATGGATCTGTTCTAGACATATTCTTTCACATAAATTTGATTGGGTACGTGTACGTTTTATGTTTAATCAAAATTTAATACCGTGACCCATTCGTATTTAAACAAATTATATACGTGGTATTATATTTTCATTTCAAGAATGGGCATGTGTAATATATACTTTGTTTATTTGGACATAATTAATTAATGTGGTAACTACTTTAACTATGTGCGTCCTTACCCACAGAGTAAGTTTTGCGGTCAGACTAAGTTTTTAACCGCCCATAAAAGGAGGCGGTAAGGAAAGAACCGTTTTTTGATCAAAAAAAAAAAAAAAAAAAAAAAATTGTTCTTGGTGACAAGTTAGAAAACAGGCTGCACCTAGAAACGATCGGAACAAACGTTTCAAACTGGATACAGCTCAACCTTGGAAACTTACATATTAATTGGTTTTCTTGAAATCATAGTTATTAGCAAACGTAGACATGTTTTTGAAACCTTATCTATTACTGAATCAGTTTCTCCATTACCATAATAAAAAAACTTAATATATAACTAGAGACTTATAATGTAACAACTAGACCTTTCTAAATAACGTTTTTTTGACTAAAAGAAAAGAGAAGAGTCTTCCGAGAGTAGACCCCAAACCAACTACCATATAATAAATAATATACTGATTAGAGTTTTTATTTTTCGAATGTGGAGTCGACTTTTAAATTAGTTTTTTCACAAAAGAAGTTTATATAGTTTAATCAAATTTCAAATAATTGTATTGAAATTAGTATTGAAAAATATTGAAATAATGATCTCTTTTATATAAAGAGCAAAATTTTAAGCTTTTAAAGCATGTTATATCAACTAAATAACTAATCATTGTATAATATAATAGAAACATATTTTTATAATTTCTTGTCTATGGAATTCTCAAAACAATATTTTGTATGGTCTCTTTCTCAATCTGATTCATCGACTCTGTTTCTTAATTTATCCAATCAAATATGCTAAAGAAGGAAACGAGACTCTGAGAGAAATAGAAATAATATCTCAATAATATATACTAAATCATACAGTATCGTTGTTCAAAAAAAAAAAAAAAAAAAAAAAACTATACATTAACCCTGATTTTATTCGGAGGAAATAAAAGTGGAAGATGGGCGATTCATATGTTAAGAGGTGACGCACATGCACGAGGGTCGGGCCATATTAGACAAGAGGGTAAAAAGATAACAATAAATAAATTTTAACGAGTGCCATACAATATTTAAGCAAAAAAAAAACGAGTGGCATGCAATATTCTTTTATTACTAAATACGTAATATGTATTCATTCTGTTTCTTAAAAGAATGCACATAATTTTTGAACAAAAAAAGAATACGAATTTGAAATGAAACCATGTTTGTTTCTAACTTTCTATTTATTTTCACATGGAACAAAAACTGGTTCGCCAAAACGGTGAATCACAAAAATATCTTCTTTGTTCCGTGGACCCCGTTTCATCCTCCGTCATTCATTTTATTATGACCAAATACCATTATATATATATTTTTTTCTTTATACTAATATTTTTCCTTATAATATTATGAAAAAGCCAAAGGAAAAACAAGATTGTGGAGGAATATTAATAGCCCACTTCACATCTATTTCTGTGCAACCCTCTTTTCTCTAAAGCTTCTCTCTAACAATGGAAACACAAATCAACGTAGAGAAGAGTGCTTCTCAAGTTACCTTTATCTCCGCCGTGTCCTCCTCCTCCGCCTCATTATCCTTTTCGCCCACGACATCTTCTTCATCATCGTCATCATCGTCAACTTCTAACTTAGGAAACCCTAAAAGAAAAGCATCCCAAAGATCATTATCATCATTAGCCGTCCAAGATCTTGATGATCAAGGAGTGAAACGGCGGAAGTCCAACGGCGGAGATAAGCATCCGACGTATAGAGGCGTACGGATGAGGAGTTGGGGAAAATGGGTGTCCGAGATCAGAGAGCCGAGGAAGAAATCAAGAATCTGGCTCGGTACTTATCCAACGGCTGATATGGCTGCACGAGCTCATGACGTGGCGGCTTTAGCCATTAAAGGTACAACGGCTTATCTCAACTTTCCTGAATTAGCCGGCGAGCTTCCTCGTCCGGTCACTAATTCTCCTAAAGACATTCAAGCCGCTGCCACCGCCGCCGCCGTTAATTGGCAAGATTCCCGCGGACTCCACGTGGATAATTCAGACATTACTGAAAAAACTGAAGCCGAGCCGAGCGGAGCAGTGATGGCTCAGTCGTTATCAGACAGTGTGGTGTTTTCTTCGGACATTATAACTCAAGAATTGTCGGAAACTTCTTGTGCCTCGACGACGTCGTTTGTGGACAAAGATAGCGACGAAGAGAAACTGTTTGATTTGCCGGATTTGTTTAACGGTGGAAATGAAATAGGGATTATTCGAAACGATGCGTTTTGGTATGACTCGTCCACGTGGCAGCTCTGTGGAGCCGATGCTGGGTTTCGGCTTGAGGAGCCGTTTTTCTGTCTTAATGACTAAATCACACTCTCCACCTCACTCTAACACCTAATTGGTTTTTATTTTTTTCCCTTCATTTTTAATTTCTCTATTTACGTTTGGTTTGCTTTTTCTTTTTCTTTATTTTTATTTTGTTTTTAGCAAATAGACGTTTGATGAATGTTTTTGTAATATAAATGTGTTGAGAACATTTTAAAAGAAAGCTACAAACCCAAAAAAAAAAAGAACAGTCAAATACAGTGTATGAGTTTTTTTTTTTTATGAGATGTTGGTTATGAAACTGATGGTTGAAGGCGACAAACTTTTGATAAATTTATTTTAAGATTTATAATAGAAAAACAAACTTAGGCGTTGGAAAAGAACATTAGTCACATGGTGATGGTGTTTTTGGATCTTTCATTTGCAACTTTTACATTTTTTTGTTAATTTTCTTTTCTTTTTCTATTTGTCTACTTCTTTAATGTATGTCAAAAGTGAAAGGATATAGACTGTAATCAGGTGATTGCTTTTGGCCAACACCTTACTTTGTTCACCACTATGAGGCAAGGTGAAGACTGTTATTGATTCCCAAACATATTGGACCCTTCAATTTCAAAGTGACAAATAACTTTGTTTTAGATATACAATTATATTTTATTTAATACGCTTGTTATTACATATAACAGTGAATGGCAAAATAGGTGAAACCCACTGCATGAAACTATTTTCTTACACGGTAGGTTTACCCTATCTTTTACTCTAAAATAGAGTAAATCTATAATAGAGTTTGAGTTTGTTCCAATGATACTCTATTTTAGAGTAAAAAATAGAGTGATAAACAAAGAAAAATCAAGTTACTCTATATTTGGAGTCAACTTATTTTTTACTCTATTATTTCACTCTAACGAGGTTAGAAATGCCCTTGGTATAAAGAAGAAAAAGTCCCTATCAAACTCGTTAAGACAAGTTTCACACCTTTCAAATAATAGATTTCGTCCACGATAAAAATAATCTTATTAACTATACGTAGTAGACAAAATAATTTATAATATGATGAATAATTACGATATATTCATCATATATCAATGTATTCATTGAATAGGTAAATTGGTTTTTGAAAAGGGGGAAACAACAATTTATAATATGATGAATAATTACGATTTTATTCATCATATACTTTGCATCTATTTTTTTATTTTTTTTAAACTTTGCATCTACTATTATTTTCCTTGACAATTGGTAATATTCGACTATATACAAAGAGCAGATATACATGCATGTATTGTATATGGTATTTGGTGAGACTTGAGGATAGTTGAACACAGGTCACTAAACAAAAACATAGTGGGTGTAATAGTGAGATCACTATCATTATCTCAATACGTAGTAATAATTATTAAATGTTGGGTTAGTTTTCTATTTTCTCATGATTTTAAGGTTTGAATGTATGTAGACAATTACAACACATAGTTACGTCTCAGTTTGATAGCAACCTATCGATTTATTATTCTTATACGTACCCCCACAACTTCCTAATCTGTCATTTGTGTTTCTTAATTCTGGAAATGTATTAATGTTATTGAAATGGGATTATTGTATATATAAGATTGATGCATGACACTTTCACAATATATCCCATAGAATACGTAATAATCAAAATGTTCACGTTAAAACTATAGGGTAAGGTTCTATCAGGCGACACACAACAAATCAACAATCTTTAACAAACAGAAAAATATATGCAAATAGATCATTTTAATCACTATTTCCAACTCAATACACAATTTTTGGTGTGATCTGATCATTACATGGACTATTTTTTTCAGATATTTTTACCAAATAATTAGTATTTTGTTTTTCCGAAAAAGTACTTCAATTAATAACTCATACGTATTGTTCTAATATAGTTATCACACAATAGTTTCATTGTTTCTATAAACAACTGAATAAGAAAAAAAGAGAGTTAAATATCAATATGATTACCAGACAATAATTAGAAAAGAATTGGTCAAACAAACCTAACCAATTTTTATGGATCCCCATCCAAGACGCATTGCTAGTTTACATACTTCTATCTATAAATTAATCTAAATAGAAATTACACCAAAAAAAAGAGTAAATATAATATTCAAAAAAAAAGAAAAATAAATGTGTATCGTAAGAAAAATATGCCGTCATCACAGTTCGCTATTTTTTCCATCATCTTGATTGCTTTATTTTCTCTTCACGAATGTATGCATTTGTAAAAGTTTTACTTTGTTCATCATCTATTTTTTTCACCATTGCAACCACATCATAATATTCTCAATAGTTATTTTTTTCTCCAAATGATATTGTTGTTATTTTTTTGTTTATATAGTTGTCGATGGCCAAGGTATTAAAGCGGGCAATTCAGCTAGAAACGATTGCATTGCAGGGGAATAATATGCCCAACCGCCCAAAAACATTTACGCAGATGTATTTGTTGTTTTGTCCCCGACGCTATTACTGAGCCCAAGTGTTACCCGAAGGAAGAAGACTGTAAGCGTAACTGCAACCTATTATAAGTTATCTCGAGGACGTACATCAATGATTTAAAAAAAAAATAAGGATAACGTTTTTATTTAATACCTCCTAATATCTGCCTTCGTTTTATATGAATAATACAAGCTTATTAGGAGCCCAACAAATATAATTATGCCTATTGTACGTAATGCACACTAGTTAAACCTATTTTCTCCCTTTTCTTTTGGATTTGCTATTAATTTCTAAAAAATATTTTCTGGTTAATAACTAATTATAAGTTTATAACTTCATAGTTTTTAATGGTAAACGGGGCTGACCAAAATAATAATAATGGTAAATGGTATATTTTTTTTATGTTCTTCTACACCGTATCACTATCACTCGCGAGTAAGGAAAACGTTAAAAATTAAATCTAATGATTTTTATCATCAATCTGAAAACAACGACATTTTTTTCATATTAATCTCATTTATGTACTTCTATTTTCTACCTATCACAGTCGAAGATCTTAGTCCAACTGGAATTAAAATTCAAAAAGCAAAATATAGATAAAAATGGTAATTTTATACCATCCTTGCTTTTATATATCACTTTGATGATTGATCTAACCTTTATGACAACTTAGGATGGAAAACATTTATGACAACTTTTATTCTCCAATATTTTTGATGGGAACCTTAGCCACAAAGTGTGTCGTTTTTGTAATTTTCTTCACCTTGTAAAAAGATGAATACTAAGAACATTTTCTACTTTTTGCTTCATTTTTTACTTTTTGCTTCATTTTCTACTTTTTGCTTCATTTTTTACTCCGTTGGTGCTTCATTTTTTTTTCATTTATTTAAATTTTGAAGAATTGAACAACATTTCATCAAATTTGAAGAATTAATGTTCAGTTCTTCATTTTTTGAAGATGAACTCTTTTATTTACAAACTATTCCTTAACTTTTATTTATTGTTATTTTTTACTTAAACAGATTAAAAATTTTCGGTTACAAATAGTTGTCGTCTTAAGTGTTAATAAGTATATTATAAGACCATTTCAACAATTAGTTAAAATTAGTGTATTTGCAGAATAGTTTTGACTAATTAAATAGCATATACAATACAGTTTAGTATAAATTAACAATAGACTTATTTTTTAACATCTATCATATAATATTCCTATATAATTAAAATAATGTTATTTATAAAATAAAAATTGGACATTTATTTTAATTTCTTTGTTCATATACATTTCTTTAGACAGCTATCGCAACTGATTTATATATAAGATTGAATCTAGTACCAGTTAAATTTACAATGAAAATATTTAATAGTAAGATATAAATATATGCTTTCAACTTAAAATATTATAATAACTTACTAGACAATAAAAATATGAATAGATTTCACAACGCAAATACCTAAGCCGGTAGGCTTTAAAATTAATTATAAAGAATATACTAATAAAAATATTATTCCATCTGTTTCATAATAAGTGTCATTCTAATTTCTTTTTCTTGTTACACAAAAAATGTCACTTTGCAATTCTAATGCAAATTATACTTACTTTCAGCTGAAAATTAATTGCAAACTACATTGATTTTATAAATAATTTTATTTATCTAAAATACTATTGGTCAAAGAGGCGTAATTAATAATAACTTACATATATTTCATCTACTTTCTTAATCTTTGTGAAAAATGTCAAAAGTGACATTTATTTAGAAAAATAGAGATTAATATTACTGAATAATAAGTACTGATGTTATATATATATATATGTCAAATGACAACAACAAATATTATATAAACGAGTATATAGCGTTGGGTAGTGTTGGGTCCATGTCAGTGTCCCAGGGTGATACTAGATTATCTCATTGTATTAGGTGGTAAATCTCTGCAGAGGTTCAATCTATTTACCCAGAACATTGGTGAATGAATAGTTTGTGTTGGGCAAAAAAAATAAAAATAAACGAGTATATAGAATATTTCCCTATAAATAAGATTATACATGTACTTGGATCGTTTGGACGATACTATCACTGACAAATAATTACACGAAGGTGAATTTGCTGTTTGGCATCTTCTGGCATGCAAACCTAACTACGTACAGACAAGTTGAGACAAGTAATTCGTCCAATTCATATTTAGAACCCAACTATTTCTAATATATTTTTAGCCACTATATTGCGGTTCCATATTATTGGAAGGTACGACTGTATAGTTTTATATTCAGTTCTTTATTTGCAACTATTGTGTAAATCTAATTAATAATATCAATGGTATGTCCAGGATCAGCTTAATTCCCGTGGATGAATTAATTAAGTTTTGCAAATGGAACTGAACACACATTTATTATTATAAATTCCAATAATGTGAACTGAAACAGATCTCTCGTGAATAATCTCGGCAGTGGTGAGATCAACTGTTTGGAATGAGTTGACACAGTTGCTATTTAAGTTATACAGCGTAATTAAAAGATTTTTAAAATCCGATTAAAAAAAAAGTTCGACCATAAAGAAAACATTTACAGAAATTGGAGTACTTAAGCAAAAAGACATTAGATACTTAGTGTATGATTGCTTTCCTCTTTCGTCAATATTGTTGTGCATTAAAAAGAGTCCCTCTCTCACAATGTAATCTTATTTTCTCGCTTTGTTCGGTTTTAGATGTTATTTATGGACTAAAAATCAAATATTGAGCCTTCTCACAAAATGATATCTTGATTCATAACTATGATTTTGATGTATTCGAAAATTTATATTTATACGAATTAATAGATATGAAATGTATATGCTCAGACTTATGTACCGACCTGTTGATAATAATGTTTTACTTTCTAACGAGAACAAGGAGAGCGCATTTGGAAATATTTTTTTGTATTTGTATGTTTATATACATTTTGTATTACCTAAGATAAACTTAGGTTTACATAGTCTAGGATTTCAATCCAATGCTATACAGATGTGTTTTTTTTTTTGTTATTTAACCAGTCGGTTTAATTTTTCTATTGATGAATATATCAATGTGTTTACAAGGTTTTCTAAGAATTTCATAATTTTGTTTGTACACAAACATTAATTTTTGTGACAAAGATGTAACAAAACATATTTCCACCTTTCAACATTTATGAGTATTCTTATATCTAATACTTTTCCGTTTCATTTTAATTATCGTTTTAGATTTTGATACACAAATTAACAAATATTTATTTTGTATATTTACCAAGTAAAAACATTACTACCAATACTGTTAATAACATTTCAACCAGTAGAAAAATAAATTAAAATATAAAATCAATAAATTATGAATTAAAATTATAAACGACATTTGTCTGAAACGAAAATTTAACTTGACAACAATAACTAAAATGAAACGGAGGAAGTAAGACTCTTATACGTATATGATGAACCGAGAGACAGAGCCAGGATGGAGCTGAAACATGTGATCTTTATCTTTACGAATAAAGTGGCTAAAAAGAAAAAGCAAGCAATTAGAAAGACAAAACTGAAAGCGGTAACAGAAGAAGAATAATAACAAAAATAATTAAGAGCAAATGGTTCAAATACTTATTTTTTTTTTTCACACCTCATCCATTTATAAAGGAAAAGAAAAGAGCATATGCGAAAATGTTCTGGACAGCCAAAATTTAGTATAGAGCTATATATGTCAACCAATCGAGCTTTTCTTTCTTTAAAAAAATCACAACAAAAAAATCTGAACAAAATCAAAATATGGCTGTAGAGAGCTTTATTTTCAGAGCAAAAAATTAGTGCTTTTAAAAGTTACAGCAATGAAAGCTACATCAAATAAATCTACAGATTAAATTATAGGGGTGATTAGTAGTTGCTGTAGGTGCTGTCAACGGCCGTATTTATTTATACAGCATCAAATTCAGAGAAATCAAACTTTAATTTTTTTTTTTGAAATCACAGTTCTTGAAAGAACCTACAGCTGTGCAAGTGCTCTGCAGAACCAAATATTAAAAGCAATTGTTTAGTGTTTTCTATAAATTTCTACAACAATAAAATTTAAAACCATAATAAAAAGTCCACAGATTTTTTTTTACAGTAAAATTTTTAAAGCTATAGCCATTACCAATCGGACCCTATATAACAAAAAATATAAAACTAAAACCCTTACCGATCATCCCCAATGATCATGTTCTCAGAAGAAAAGGAAATAAATATATAGAAAACGATAGAAAGGAAAAGTGAAATACTTCTTCCATTCCAAACTAAATGTGGATCAAAATTCTCTACACATATATACGACAACATTCACTTTAACCTAAGACCATTGAAATAATGTTACCAGTGAATGAGTCCTCCCTATTTATGTAGTGTATTTTAAGTATGTGAAAGCAAAAATAGATTGGAACAAATGTACTCCCTGTATAAAATGAGCTCAAGTGTAAATATGGGTTTATAAGCTATGATTTATCTAATTTTCTCTCTCTTTTGATAGAGTAGTTTGAGAATACAAAACAAAACAAAACAAAAACAAAAACACAAAAAGTTTGTTCCATGTGCATCATCATCATCATATGTAGATAGGCTTGATATCATTGGGTCCAAAACTTGCTGAGCAAGTTGGACACTTCCTCTGTCGAGTTCCTATGATCTTTTGCACACATGGGTTGCAAAACAAATGGAAGCACTTCGTGATCACCACCTTTGGTTTATTTATTAACAAGCCAAAATAAGACCAAAACCAAATCAGCACGCATGCAGTTCATTAAAGATTTGAGCAGAGTGAGTCTTTACCTCTTTTGAGCGGTCGTTGCAGGCCTTACACTTCAAAATCTCTTTGAATTCACTGAGCTCTTGACGGAGTTTCTGAGTGGCTGATGATCCTTCTATCAGAGACCTAAGACGAGAAACTTTCTTCTTGGCTGTTTCCATGTCCTCTTCTATCCTTCTCCTATTGAACCTGATATATACATAAATGCACTTCATCAACCAACACTTGCTTGTGTGTCTCTGTGTGTTGACTAACTTACCTTTCGGTTTCCAGCTCAAGTTCCAATGCTCCATAGTCCACCCGACTTTTCTCAACTCTAGAATGCGACTCCTCCAGCTTTGACCTAGCTTGTTCCAAGCCATTCACAACATCTGCACGCTTCTTTTGCAGATTCTCAAGAGTGATTGACTTCTGATATTTATCTTCCGCTAGTCTCTGATACTGATCTGTGCAGAGCCTCATCTGCAATAAAAAAAAAAGACATTCGAGTCAAAAAGTCAAGATAATCAAGGAGGTTCTACAATTTGAGTACATTTACCTGATCTTCAATTCTTAAGGATCTCTTGGAGAGGAAACTTGCTGATGCACTGGCTTGCTGAATATCTTTATCCATGATGTATTTATCGATTAGCAGAGCATCTTGCATCTGCCTTGAAGTTATGCCTTCCAAGAAAAGCTGAAACAGTAACAGACCATGCCCATTAACACAAATCATCAATCTCCAGCTAAGTGTGAAAAAGAAGAAGAGGAGTTTTGGATACCTTGATGTTATAGTCATCCCTCTCAGTGACTTGAAGCAAAAGCTGTTGGTTTTGTGGTACAATGTCCTCGTAGGCACTTCCAATTGTCTAAAAGAAGATAGTTAACTGTAAATCGATACCCCCAACCATCAAGTTTTTTAAAAACAATGCTAGAAACAAAAGAAACAAGAAGTTTTATAAGCAAACCTGTATTTCAGATAGATATGTTCCATGTTCCTCATTTTTGGATTTCAAGACATCAGAATGCTTTGCCACATCCCTGAAAACAGAAAAAGACACACATCCTTGTAAGAGAGATGCCAATACGAAGCATACGAAGAGTAATTAATTGATTATTCACCGTTTGCAATCATCCATTCTCTGTCTTAAATCAGCAATCTCAGCTTCAGCAGCAGCCAACATTTGTTGTGATACTGCCTCAGCTTCGTTTGCTGCCTTAACGCGCAGCTCGAGATTCTGCTCATCAAGGGAGCTCTTCAAACTTTCAACATGAGCCCAGGCCCTGTACTCTTGTTCCTTGGCTTCAGCTATGTCCCTGCCATATCACAATGCACCAAGCGCATTTTAATAACAAGTGTTCAGCCAAGAAAGGAAGATGAACAAATCCTAACCACATCCAAAAGAGATTCATCTGATTAAACCGTAAAAACAGAGCTCATCTACATAGAAGGGGAGGCTAAGGAAACTAGTCTCTAAGCATTTCAAATCTTGGATAACGATCATCTTTGCTACATATGATTTTGCTTACCACGGATCAGTGGATTCGCGTTTAAACATGTCCGTAAACAACTGTAACTCCTCGTGACTGTTCTTCAAATCACGAACCTGCAATGACAGATTCAACTTACTTTAAAAATAAAACCATAACAACTACATCTTCACCAACCAATATTTATTATGACATTTGCAAATATCTCAAATTGTGAATCCGACTTCTCGCAATACTTCTTCCAAGAAATATATATATATTTTTTTTTTAAACAAGGTTGAGATAAATGCAAGTTACTTCAACAAATATTGACACCGTAACTTTTCGGTTCAGTTCAGTTAGAAGGTTCGGTTCAATTAGGCAACTAAAAAAATCGGTTAATTGATTAATTCGGTTTTCTTAAGAAAAAAATTACCAAACTAACCAAAATCCAAACCAAAATAACCGAAATTGACTAAAATACTTCGAATTTATTCAATTTAAACCGAATTTAACCAAACTAACCAAAAACTAAAGACTTGGGTAGAAAATTTTAAAACCAAACTAACCAAAAAACAAACCGAATTTTTTTCCGGTTCACTTCGTCAATTCCGAACTAACCAAATAAACTGAAAAGGTAAATGTACTGCATCATACCGTAGCATTCAGGTCACGTAACTGAGAAGCAAAACCAGCTGATCTCAGATGCAATGCTTCACACTCTTTTCCCTGTTCACCAATTCGCCTTATTAAGTAAGAAAAAAAAAACACAAACTATTAACAGCATAACATTGTTCAAGATCATTGCTCACCTTCCTACATAGAACCCCGGAGAGGGACTGGACATCAGCCCGCAGAGAATGAATACCTCCAGCAGTCTCTTTATAACTGCTTAACTGACTTCGCATGGAACTCATTTCCCCTGGGAACGAAGACACTAACGCCTTCGTATCTGCAAAGAGTTCTTTTCTACCTCGCTCTTTCGAAATGTTTCCCAATCTAGTCTTGATTCTCGCTTTCTCATCATGCTGTTTCTGTATCTCCACGTCTAAAGAAGCCATTCTAGAATCAGCAACAGAAGCAATCCTTCGAGAAACATCAACAAGTTCGTTTTTTATGTTCAATTCCCTTTCCTTCCAGAAAATACTATCTTTTTCAACCTGAAGAATTTCCGAATGGAGGAGATAAGCTTTCACAATACAATCACAAAGATGCGTTCATGAAAACCGCAATAGAGATATATAACCTGCAGTTTCTCAAGCAAAGCCATATACTTGAACACTGCTTCTTTAGATCTTTTCAGCTGGTCTTTCAAAGAAAGGCAGTCTTGAGAAGATGAGATGCCCCTCACAGACTTTGACTTGTTCTAGCAAGAGGAAGAAGCTACATTACACAAGTTTTCCACACAAGTAGATACTCTAATTAAATCAATAAACTTACCTGCAAAATGCTAACTTTTTCAAGAATCTTTGTCCTCTCCTCATGAAGATCTTTTAGTTCTTGTAGCCTGCTTGAAGCCAGGACCTACAAAATCCAGGCTGCTATCAAACCAACACTCCTCAATGAAACACACAAAAACCAAAAAAAGAAGAAGAAAATATCACCGTTAACTCTTTCAGAACCCTTTCCATGTCTTGCAAATCCCTTTGTTTATCCCTTGTCTTATCGCTACTAGCAAGTTTATTTCTAGGGCTCAGCACTGGGAAGAACGCCCCTGCTGTTGCATCCCTTTCTGCTCTCAGTGCTGACAAGTCACCATTACATTGTTGAAGCTCCACGACCTCATCCTCTACCTCCCCTTCAAGAACAACCAAGTAAAGTATAATGTCAGCTCATATAGCAATCAAAATGTGATAATCTTTGAGAACGCATGTAGAGTTCTAAACCGGGGCTACGGAGACTACGTAGATACCTCTTATTCGTTTAAGGTCAGCTCTAACCCTAGCATCGGCATCTCGATAGCTCTGCAATTCTCTCGATAGTGATTTGAACTTCACAAGTACATCATCTAGAGCCACTCTGAAACTTTTAACTTCTGATTCCAACTCACTCAGCGCTAGCTGCTGACCACACAAATCTAGAATGGAATGCAATTCAGTATAAGACCAGGACAAGAGCTGAAAATCGATTGTAGTGGAAGTTATACCTTTATCAAGACCGGTTCTGAGAACTGTGGGATACAGTTCATCCTTCAGACACCTTACATCATTAGTCGCGGCTACTAGGTTATGCAATGCCTGCGTCACCTGACTTGATGTATTATTCCCTCTACCTTCTTCCATCCCATTCGAGCAGATATTGGATGAGGAGGAGCTCTCAGTGGCACCAGTTTCAAGTAGCCGGTTGATGAAATCGTCTTTAATATCCGGAGAAGACCCATCTGCGTTGCAATTTTGATCAAACTAGGTCCTAGCATCAACAGAAGGTAGAAAGAGACTGGCTAAGCAGTTCATACCCTCATTGTTTACAGACCTATGAGCTCCACTGCTTGAACCACTCACACGAATGGAGCATGATTCAACTGCATCTGTAAGCTGCTACAAAAGCATTAGTTAGATTCAAGTTTATGTTAGAAGGCAAAGCAAGATAGAGTGTTACCTTATCCCAAGACTTATGAACAGTCTTCAAACTGGAACTATACGGCAACTGTTTGTCCTTGATCTGAGAAAGCCTATCTTCAAGAATAGAACACTCCACCTGCTGAGCCTCTAGCTTTTGCGATAGCTTCAAGTTTTGGAACTGAAGGACTGCAGTATCAAGCTGTATCAAACAAGAACCAAACTCTTAAAGAGGCAGAATCATTGATTAAGATTAGTCAGCTATAGAGATATGTGCAAGGGCATGCACAAAGGGAGAACCTTGTCTTCGGAGGAGGGCCAAAAGAAGGGCTGTTTCTTAACGGCGGCTGCAGCCTCCGTGGGTGATACGGAGCTAAAGTGACGTTTTTTACGGTCAGGCTCGCCTGTGCTCGTCATTCAGAAGCCCTAATAATCGGAAAGGACAAAGCTTTTCTCTCACATCAGATTGAGTGGAGGAAACTCTCCACAACACACAAACCTAATGAGAAAACCCTAGACGATCTATATCATTCAGTAACCAAGCTAGGGTAATTGATTCAAACCAAGAACAATTCAATTGCTCCAGCTTCCCCCCAAGAATAAAGAAAAGGAATATAATTCAAACCTCAAACTCTAGTTTTCTCTTACACAGAGACCTTCTTGTCTGATCATTTGTTCGACTGATGCTGCCAAAGCACTCACACGCGAACACACAGCACTCAAAGAGAGAAAACAAAGGAGAGATGAAGTTTAATTCCTAAAAAGGTTTGATGAAGTAGTTTTGTGAATATCTGAGGGGTAATTCTGGAAATACAAATATATGGCCGTCCATAGAATCTGAAACGATCTCAGCCGTACGATCTGGGGTAATTAGCTCAACAATAACATACCTTTGTTTTAATTACATCTCAACTCGTCAATTAAATGATTCTAATCACTTGCTTAAAATCTTCGGTAATACAAAAATAAAATAAAAAAAACACAAAACAAATCGTAGAATTTAAATTAATCAACATGAAAATCAAACGAATACAAAGACAATACATTACAGATTACACCATAGTGTTGAGACCAGAGTAGAAAGAACACAAATGTAAGTTTATATGATGTGGTAAGAAGAACGTTAAAATCAATCGTTACGTTGCTTCTCTTCCTCAACTTGAACAAGCAAAGTCAAGAGAGCTTCACAGACTTGAGCAGCATCAGCTTCTAAAGGAACCTCGTTCAGCGACGAGTACACCATCCACGCATGGTCTAATTTACGCTTTGGTCTAACCACCACGGAGCCAGGAACCTCTGCGTCGCAGCAAGTCACCAGCCCGTCACTCTTCTCTCCGTATCTGACTTGAAGCAGCTGAGCGCAAGCAGCCATTGCAGCACCAAGCGGCATCACCACCGGGAGTTTTGTTGCTTGGTTCGTGAGAGGAAGCTCAGCGTGCGCCACGTGTGATAAAGTGGCGAGAACCGCTGGGCTAATGCTAGCTTCTGTGCGGAACGAAACCGTGGGGAGTTCTCTGGGAAGCGGATGATTCTTCAAGAACTCTTTTCTCCTCTCGTAAGTTAAATCCTCCAATGCTTGAATGTCACCCTTCACAAAAAGAATTTCATCAGAAAGATCACACAATCTGAAATGGTTTTGTTTAGATCAAGAAGAGAGTTGTTGTTTGCAAACCTTTATGACTTTGGAGATCATAATCTCCATGAGCTTTCTCAAATTGACGTAATCACCGAGTTGGCCCTCGCGGAGGATATCGGTAGCTATTGGGCTTCCACCGTAAGGACTCTGTGCTAATACTAACCCAGCGACTTTATCCTTTAGATCAGGCCAGTATAGTGATAAAGCAGCCGCTGCATCTATGCCTCCTTTGCTATGCCCAAGAAGTAGAACCTTTTTATTAGATCCCCAACAGAGTTCCTCTATGTATTCCTTTATCTCTCTCGCGTTCTTCTCAACCGAAGACTGATATATAAACATTGTTTCCATATATCTATCAGTATGCTACATACAACAAACCAAACTGTATTTAATGATTACCTCGCTGTGAATCTTTGCAATATGACAGGCCAAACCCATCTTTGAGAATTTCGTTTTCGTATCCACAAAATATAAAGGTCCATGATTGCTGAAAAGACCTGAAAAATTGTTTTTATCCAAAAGATTGATTATATGCATCCTACAAGATACAGTAATGAAGTCTAAGTGGATGGCAAGGGAAAGATAAGTATTGTTACCTGGAACCAACAAATACACCAGAGTATTTGGAAGCCTGTGTACACCATGCCTGAAAATGAAAACCCAATCAACACAACCATTCAGTAAATTCAAGATATCGAACAGCATAGTACAAAGACCAAATTATAAAACCAATCCATACCCGATGTCTTCGAGGATTTTATTGAACCTATAAGTTCCATCTTCAACAGGAGGCATCTCAGGGTCACGCTGTAACCATCCTATGTCATCTGCCGAGCCACGGACAGTCCTTCGTGCCCGCTCAATGAGCCTGACAAACGAAAAAGAAGATGGAAGCTGAAAACTTTGACAATAAGAACCAGTGTTGGAGGTTCTTCAGCTTCACATTCTCATGGTATCAGAATTTTTCATTTTTTCTTCGTATGTGAAAGTTGGTATCTGTCGTAGAAAAAAAAAATACATACCCTTGGAACATGGAAATTCCATAAAAACCTCCTAAGCCATTCGATGTCACTATTGCATTGGATGCCTGCGACAGAGTCTCTGTAGATTCCCTTGATGGACTACTGGCTGCAGTAGAAGTAGACGCCTCTGAAGAAGTTGAACACCGTTGACCAGGAGTAACGCATACGCTTACCGGGGAACTACCATCACCTCCTGATGTTGATTGTAGCAACTCATGGGGGTAACCTTGACCACCGTACTCTACTGAATAAAAACAATGGAAAAAAACATCCAAAGTCCCGAGTTATACGATGTGTGATGAGAGCTCAATGTAGTAAAATAAAAAAAACTTAAAGCCATATAATATGTTCTAGGCGTTTAACATAAAAAAAAAAAAATGTATGATTTGCATATTATCAAGAGAGAAGAGAAACAAAGGGGGTACCGGAATAATCAGAGAAACAGCTCCCCAGGTAAGAGGTTGCTTGGTTTATATAAGAAGCAGCTTCATTAAGAGCTGGTACAGAAGTAAACAGTTGTGATGCAGGCACATTGTCCACAGTTCCACCACCCTGTACTCAATATATTTAAAAAAAAAAAAAAAAAAAAAAAATCCCTACTGTTGTTAGTAAGGCAGTCTCTCATGCATGGATAACCAATCAATTGCTATTTTTTCCTCATATATACATAGCTGAATCAATACATTCAGGCTACAATACTTACAACTAGAGGCATGTTAGATTCCCCCTCTCTGGATTGACCAGCTTCTCCCATTCTGATCAATTTCTATCAACATACACAAACACACATAGTCAGATGACTCAGATCAAAGATCAAAGATCAAAGATCAAAGACCAAGCCCTCTTCCCATTTCCCCAAGTGAACTTGGGTCTCAATTACAGATAAGAAAAACACGAAACTAAGCCACTGGCGCGAAATCCTAGATACTCCAATCGATTACAGATAAGCAAACGATGCTGAAGACCAGATCGAAAACAACAATCCAAAAATCGCGAAGAACCGATTCAGGGAAGAAGAATCGAAGAATCAGAAATCGAGGAAGCATGTAGAGAGAGAGAGAGAGAGAGAGAGGTACCTGGAGGTTTAGGAATGTGGGATCAAAACGAAACATACGCACCACGAGCCACCACCTATCTCCTTCGGATCATTTCTTCACCCGCGGGGAAAACAGAAACCTCGTGAATAAATAAATTAACCGCCTGGAACAAGAGTCTGTGGAGACGCAACACGTGTACATTGGCTCAGAGATCAAAGATGACACGAGGCGAATATATAAGATTGTTATTTATCTTTAGTGGGCTACGATGGGCCCAATTATATTCCTTACAACACCAGAGGAAAAACGACAGACACCTTTTATTACTTGTACTTGTTCGTTACAACATTCTTTTTGTTATGAATCATGAAGGTGGTCCATAACCTAGACCATACAAGTTCAATACTAGCGTATATTGGGAGTTTACATCCAGCCACATAAAAGACCCATTCAACCTTAGTCTTTATGAGTTTGACCATGTCATTATGTAGAGTATCTTTGTAATCAATTATCTCTTTGACTTCACATTATATGAACCACTATATATAGTGGTGTAAGCAATAAGAAATACACAACGCATTCTCACAAATCTTCTCTCAAATCTTAACACGTTATCAGCACGAGACTCTCTCCACTTGAGCAATCCCATCCGCCGACGATCATCTCTTTTCCGACCATCTCTTCCGGCCCTCAGCCTTGCTCCACCGGCCAAGTCTATCCCTCTCACGGTTTTCCGGCCAGCTCCTCCACCTCTCTCTCAACCAGCTCATCCGCGGATCAGCTCTCTCTCTCACGGTGGTCTATTCAGATCAATTTGGTGTTTTCTAAAAGGTAAACTAATCTATCCATAAAATCTAAGAACACCACATATCTGAATCCTGATTATTAGATCTATTTGAATCATAAAACTTATAAAAATCTATAGATCTAAAATTATCACAAATATTAATCTTGAATCTAAGATCTATATGAATCTTGATTCTAAAATTATTTGAATCTCTAAAGATCTAAGAATCTCTAAAAACTTATAAAACTTATTAATAATCTAAGATCTATATGAATCTTGTTT
>NC_027751.1:3662190-3662478 GCF_000695525.1 Brassica oleracea var. oleracea
GAACCTCGGAAAGAAAGAAAGGTGCATGAGATAAAATCCGAGTTTTATTAAAGGAAACCATTCCAGACATTGAGATATAAGGCTGGGCAGCTGAACAACTAGGTACCATACCATATAGCTTGGGACGCCAAATTATAAGGTTATTAAGGTCCTAAATAATGAAATCTCAAATTGATTTATACCATGCCTGGAACTAAAAGGAACTATATATATATATATAAGTGTGTCGACACATACATTCATAGAAAATGCGCAAGTATGTAGCACATGAATACAAAGATATGTATC
>NC_027751.1:3663027-3684538 GCF_000695525.1 Brassica oleracea var. oleracea
TTCAGTGATGTCCAAATCAGGGGGAGTAATGTGTGTTGTACTATTTTTTCTTTCTCTGGTTTCCCTTTTTACCACATTGGGTTTTAGGTTTTCCGGGAGAGGTTTTACTGAGGCAACATTAGCATGTTACAAACCCTATATGGTTATGGCATCCAAGGGGGAGTGTTATGAATCATGAAGTGGATGGTCCATAACCTAGACCATACAAGTTCAAGACTAGAGTCCATTAGAAGTTTACATCCAGCCACATGGAAGACCCATTCAACCTTAGTCTTTATGAGTTTGACAATATCATTATGTAGAGTATCTTTGTAATCAATTCTCTCTTTGACTCCAACTTATATGAACAATAGTGATGTAAGCAATAAGAAATATACAACACATTCTCACAAATCTTCTTTCAAATCGTAACACACTTTTTTTTTGGTAAAACGTTACTAACATTCTTCTACTACATTGTGAACACAGAGCAAGTAGAACACGCTTGAGCTGCTGAGAGCATCAGGGAGATCGACGGTAATAATACCTGCAAGAAAGCAACACCACGAACTTTCTTTCTGATTTTATTAATAGAGGAAAAAGATGATGAAACACTTACACGAATATTTTGACGGCAAAGATGGAAGAGTACTTGCGAAGAAGACGTTCAACAGTGTACCATTGAGATCTATCTGATCCATCTCGGTAACCGATACGTGGCATGTGTAGAGAAGCTTTTACGGGAGAATGAATAAAACAAACGTTAAGCTCTTTTAGAACAGTCTGAAGAGGAGGAAAGCAATGAAGCCTTTTTGTACCTGATTTCTGAGAAGCTGAGAATGAAGCTTTGGCCAAGCAACGTTCAAGGTCTGGAATCGAAATGCTACTACGTGGGACTTTACGCTTCGGTCTGTAGGATTGTGTTACTGCAAGTGCCACCCAGAGCGGTTTGCTTTCTTCTGTGTTTTCTTGCTCATCATTGTCTGCACAACAAGGATGAGAAGGTCGCTGAAGTTATTAGAAAACCCAAAAGAAAATAGTCTAGATAGAGTAAGAGAAAGTTGCTTACCATCAATTTTTATGAGATGCACATCTCCAAGATGAAGGTCTTTAAATTCAGATGCTCGGTGATACGCATCGGGTACAGTACTAGACAGTTTTGACAGAGCATTAAACATTCCTCCACGCCCCCAGGTTCCAGAGTCATCAACACAGCTGCCATACATCAGTGTTTGGAAGTATTAAAGCTAGTTAAGATTTGGTTTCTTAGTAGAACAATTAGAGTGTAAGTTTACCTGAATATGATTGCTGGCTCCTGAGAGACAGTTGATGGATTCGTACAGTCTCCAAATACAAATTGAACAGATCCTGCATCTGAAGTAGAGTCAACGTCCTCAGGGAAGATTGGTTCTTCCACAGACAAAGACTCATAACCATGTTCTTCCCAAGTGGCTAACTTCTTTTCCTCTGCCTTTTTCCTCGCAGCTTCAACTCTCTCGCGTCTTTCCTCAGACACGTTCTTTCTATCTCCCAACTCCATAACTTCCTCATCCTTGCTTGACCGTGATGCTTCCTTCAGTTTCTCAACCCATGCAAGGTAAGAAGCTTCATCAAGCTCAGAATATACATTAGCAGATGATGAATCTCTTTCCAGAGTGTCACTCGTATTAATTTCAAACTTTCTTGCTTCCTTATCCGGTTCAACGTTCTGACGGATTGCAACAACTTTCTCAGCAAGAGAACTGATTTCCACCATTTTCAGGTTATCAGATTCTTCATCGTGAGTCTCCTCAGGGTCAAACCTTTGTAAACCGAACACCAGTGACCGCAAATCACCACGATCTTCTTCTTTATCGTCCATAGTATCTCCCACAACGTTATGACTAAGCTGCAGCTTTCTCTCTGCCCTCCTCAAAATAACCTGAAGTAGACACATATTTAGATTTTGATAATACATTCAGATGACTTTGCGATTGGAAACACTACCACAGACCTCTTCCACAGTGTGTTCAGACACGAGGTTTATAGACAGCACGTGACTGATTTGTCCAATCCGATGAGCTCGTTGCAAAGCTTGTTTATCCACCTGCGGGTTCCAATCTTGTTCATAGAATATAACCTGCATATTAAAGAACACTATAAACAAGCACTACCAGCAAATCATATGTATTTTAATAATAAGGAAAAGACCAAAGATGACGAACAGTGTCAGCAGCAACAAGATTCAAACCGACTCCCCCTGCTCTTGTTGAGATCATGAAAACAAAGGCATTGCTGGCATCAGCTTCAGAATCCAATCCTCTTTCTGTTTTAGCGCTGAAACTCTTGATCGCAGCAAAACGTTCTTCAGCCCGTACTGATCCATCAAGACGCTCATAAGAATATTTACAAAGCTCCATAAAATCCTGTGTTTGGTATAAGCTACATGTCAGTGTAAGCTACACTGCACAGGGGTTATAGAAAACAAAATAGCTCTATGACGAAACCTGAAGAATGTCAAGTGTAGAGGTCATTTGGGAAAACAGGAGGACACGATGTCCAATATCATGGAGCCTCTTGAGCAGTTGGTCCAAAACTAAAAGCTTACCACTCACCTGTCAGAACGCAATTGTTAATGTACAAAACTTTTCAACTAGCAAGCATTGTTTGGATAGTTAATAAACCTTTAAATTACCTGAACGAGGTGTTCACCCTCTTCAAAAGGTTCCGGTTCAATACCTGGAAATAAGTAAGGGTGGCTACATGCTTTTCTGAGCTGTATCACCTACTCAAGGAAACAGATCGAGAGATGAATAAAAATTGAATATCTTTCAGTGAATATAACAAAAGCATTTATGAAACAACTTGAGCTACTTGATAGTAAACACGAGAAACGAGCTCACAATATTTTGCAAAGACGTATGAGTGGATGCTCCAGAAGAAAGTGCGAGAAGCCCGGGAAGCTCTTTCCTCAATATTGACATATATATCTTCTTTTGCAGACTAACGAGCGGAACCATTCTATCATGAAAAAAAGACAAAATAATAAGATATAGATAGCCACCTGCAAATACTTTTACTGGGATAAAGTACAAGACTTTACACAGTTAGCTCCGTGAGAGGTGGCAGCACCAGGTTCCCAGACTCAATTAGCAAAGATTTTGTACGCCGTAGCATAAAGGCACCTAAGATAAACTTCAAACTCTTATATGTTTCCTTGACATTTGACGCATCAAGACCTGTTTAAACAACAGACGGAATGCATATGTTAGTTGATCCCTTTTACATCTTCTGGATTGAACATCAACACATAAACGTCAGAGTGCACAGAGCACTACAAGGCTAGAGAAAGCAAACCTGATAAAGACTCGCCAGACTCTTTGAATGCGGAAAGGAACTGGTCCAGCGTCCCAAAAACTAGTGGCATGCAAAAATGCATCAGAGCCCAAAGTTCGGTAAGGTTGTTCTGAATAGGCGTGCCAGTAATCAAGAGACGCCGTGGTATGAGAAATTGTTCAAGTAACACATTGTACAGAACCTGTGACATACACAACTTTTTTCTTAGAATAAGCGCCCAAGATCAGATGTTCATAAATCCAGTTTGCGTTAAACTGAAAGGGTACTAACCAAACAGGTTTAAACTATATCAGCCTAAAGAGCTGGTATAAAAAATCCATATAAACGGCTACACAAGAGATGTGTGAAATGAGTGGAAGTTAATCTTGACTTCCTACAGTATCTACTAACCAATGATCTATCATTCACTACCATTCAGTTCACAACTCAATGCACTTTTCTAGTTAGGCACCATACACTGTTGGGATTCTTGAGTCTTTGAGCTTCATCAATTACAGCATACTGCCACAGAATCTGAGAAAGAAAGTCTTGATCCACCAATGCTATATCATACGTTGTCAACAACACATCAAACGGCAACAAAGATCCCTGAAACAAAACAAACAGAACAAATATAATTACACACAGCTGATAAACCCCAAGTTCTTGAGAAAGAAAGACAAAAACTTTTTACTCTCACCTTAGAGCTCTTGTTGACATGATCATACATCACCTTACGCAAATCCCTACGGCAATCCTTATCACCAACATACCTAAGAACTTCAAGTTTCGGAGTGAACCTGTTTATCTCTGACACCCAACCATCCGTCACGCTCAAAGGACAAAGCACAACTGCCAAAATCAATACACAGCATTAAACAATACAACATAAGAACTTCTCTTCAAAGAAGCAGATCTCATTGACTCACGAAATGGGCCTCGCAATCCTTGATGAAACTTCAGATAACTCAAGAACGAAATCGCTTGTAGAGTCTTCCCTAACCCCATCTGCTCAATCCTTAGATTAGACTCAACATATATACAATCACAAAGAGAGCATTTTCAAAAACGATGGTGGTATGGTACCTCGTCTCCTGCAATTAGAATCGAAACACAATTGATTGAATCGGTTTAATTTTTTAGTTCCGGTTGGTATAATGAAACGGAATCGGAGACTTACCGAGAACGACATTGACGCCGAGGAGATATCTCTGTATAAGCCAAGAGACTCCTTCGACTTGGTGAGGCTTTAGAGTCGCTGTGACACCGAACTCTCTGCAATCGGGAGGCGCGTGTGTAGCTTGTGAATTCGCGGTGAGTACGATGTTGGTCGCCGCTTCGAGTCGCCGTTGGTACTCCATCGTCGACAACGTGGTGAGGACTTTTTGGCGGTGAACTGTTTTTTTTTTTTTTTTGGTTTTGCCGCTTGGACTTGGAGCCGGTTCGGGTAAACCGAGAATTTGATTATACGACGTCGCTTTGAATAATACTTAATGGGCTAGGCCGAAATTTTCGAAGCCGTTTATTAATTCTCATTTTTTGGGTTGTCCCTCTCATTTGACCATACTCATGGTTGCGTTGACTCAACGCTCCATGCCTCCATCACTTCTAACCATAAAGCCTCTCTATGCATCAGAGTGTCTCTTTTGCAAAAACCTTAAGTTTTCAAACTCCGGGGAAGTGAAGCGAAGCGAAGCAACCTTCAAACCCTAGCTCCGGTGGAGAGATTAACGAGAGAATCGCAATGTCTGGGTTTTCGTTTGGTCAATCGAACACCGGTGGAGGATCCTTGTTCGGATCTTCCTCCGCCGCAAGCTCCTCGTCTGCTTCATCCACCTCATCTCCGTTAGCTTTCTCCTTCAATCAATCCACCGGGTTTGGATTCGGCTCCACCGCACAGACCGCTTCTTCCTCCGCAGCTCCATCGTTTGGATTTGGAGCCACCGCGTCGGCTCCTGCTTCCTCCACAACTCCGTCGTTTGGATTTGGAGCCACCGCTTCGGCTCCTGCTGCTTCTACAACTCCATCGTTCGGATTTGGAGCCACCTCATCGGCTCCTGCTTCCTCCACAACTCCGTCGTTTGGATTTGGAGCCACCGCTTCGGCTCCTGCTGCTTCTACAACTCCATCGTTCGGATTTGGAGCCACCTCATCGGCTCCTGCTTCCTCCACAACTCCGTCGTTTGGATTTGGAGCCACCGCATCTACCGTAACGGCTCCTGCTTCCTCCGCGACTCCATCGTTTGGATTCGGAGCGCCCGCATCCACCGGATTCGGGTTCGGATCCTCTGCTGCGTCTTCATCTGGTTCTGCTCCCTCGTTGTTTGGATCTTCTACCAATGCTTCTGCGGCTTCTCCTGGTTCTTCTCCTTTCGGATTCGTAACTTCATCTGCTTCTCAGCCTGGCGCTTCTTCTTCTTCCGCGACTGTTTCAGCCCCATCTCCTTTCGGAGCAGCGCCTGCCAGTGGTTCAGCGCCACTCTTTGGATCTTCCTCATCCTTATTCTCCGCTCCTTCATCTGCAGCCAGCTCGAGTTCTCCTCTCTTCGCCACATCCTCATCTGTACCTGCCTCAACCGCTTCTCTATTCGGCGCACAATCTTCAGCCACCGCCTCCACACCTTCAATGTTCGGCGCTGCGGCTCCGTCCTCATCAGCCCCTGGCTCCACACCTTCAATGTTTGGATCCTCATCAGCCTCTGGCACCTCACAGTCAATCTTTGGCGCGGCCGCGTCATCAGCCTCTGGCTCCTCACCGTCAATCTTTGGAGCCACCGGTTCGACTCAGGCCATCTTCGGATCGTCTTCCTTGTCAGGCGCAGCAGCAGCTTCTTCACCATCCCAGTTTGGATTTTCCACCAACAACACTTCCTCCACTATAACCAATCCCTTGGCTTCTCCGTTCTCAGCTTCTACCGGACACTCTTTCTCGAAAAGCACAGGAAGTTCCACCCCTGCTATCTCCGCTTCCGCTCCTTCACAGACGGCTTCCTCATCTTCCTCATTCTCATTTGCTACACCCGCAAGCTCAGCTCCTGCATCCACCACATCCCCAGCACTGTTATCTATAGCAACCACCACCACCACCACGTCCTCTTCGACTCCTGCTGCCACTAGTGCACCATCTTCCTCAGCTGCAGCCTCTACAACGACGTTCCCTTCTTTTGGTGTGAGTTCATCTGCAGCCATCAGCACTCCGGCTACTTCCTCTGCTCCAGCATTTGGTTTTACTAGCTCCACTTCTGCTGCTACAACTACTGCTTTTGCTGTACCTCAAACAGCATCGACTGCTGCTACTACAACGCAGACATCTCTTGTTGTGGCTTCGACTAGTGGGTAATGTCTCTGCTCTTCTCATATATGAGATATACAGGCTATATCTGCCTTCACCATTATTTGTTTGTAGCTGATATATCCTTTTATGTGTTTCTTGTTTGTAGGACAAGCACAACTGTTGCAGCTCCAGTGGCTGGTGCTCCCAAGTTACCATCTGAAATAACTGGCAAAACTGTTGAGGAGGTAAGATATATGATTTATTAGTTTTCTTGATTTGTTATATTTTATTTAATGTTTCAAATGTGTTTCTTTGGCGTTTTGAAGATTATCAAGGAATGGAATACTGAGCTGGAGGAGCGTACAGGGAGATTCAGGAAACAGGCAAATGCGATAGCTGAATGGGATAAGCGGATCCTGCAGAACCGTGATGTTCTTTTGAGGCTTGAGGTGGAGTCTCTTGGATTCTTCTCTTTTTAATCTTCAAAGACATTGTTCTAAGCTTACATCTGAATATGTATGTTAGCTCATACTTTTTGTGTCCTTGCTCAACAAATAGATTGAAGTTGCAAAAGTGGTTGAAACACAGTCTAGTTTGGAAAGACAGCTGGAATTAATCGACACTCATCAACAAGAGGTATGCAGTAAAACTAATATCATCTTATGTGAATCTGTAACGTGCAGTGTGCATCATTTTTGCGCTATTCTAATGTGCATGACTGTATATATGTTTTGATTCGAAAATGGGTAAGTCGCTATGTTAATATATCTGGATACTCTACTTGTGTGTGTTCAGGTTGACAAAGCTTTGCAAAGCATGGAGGAAGAGGCTGAGCGTATATATAATGACGAGCGTAAATCACTTCTTGACGATGAAGCAGCATCAACAAGAGATGCAATGTGAGAACTCTCAAGTCTTTACACAACCATTATTTTTCTGCATTCATATTATTCTAAATTGTTGTGAAGATCAAATCATTGCTTGACATCCTTGCTTGATCTATGCTTTTTACAAGATAGAGTTGTTTGCATTTTTTCAGGTATGAACAGTCTGAGCTTGTAGAAAGAGAACTGGAGCATATGACTGAACAAATCAGATCGATAATACAATCCGTAAATGCAAACCAGGTAGGCGTTATTAAATCATACACTATTCCCTTTAATGTGAACATACATCATAACCTATCATATGCTATTGTAACTTTTATTGTCTTGTCTTGTGGACATACATCATACGCTTTTCCTTTTCCTGTGAATAACATACATGATCGTATGCTATTGTGACTTTTACTTATACAAGAACAACAACGTAACTCTATCGTGTGTGTATGTGAAATAGGGTGGAGAACTAGAAGCAGTTGATGGGATGAATCCATTGGACGTAGTAGTCAGGATCTTGAACAATCAACTCAGTTCCTTGATGTGGATTGATGAGAAAGTAAGTTTTTGTTACTTTTATTTTGTTGGTTAACTTCTAAACTATACAATTGTGTAACTTGACAACAGGCAGAGGAATTCTCATCTCGGATTCAAAAGATCGCATCTCAAGGCTCTGGTGCAGACCGTGAACTGATGATGGCTCCAAAGCACTGGATGTCTTGATCATCAGCGCCCGAGAAACGTTCATGAATATCTTCTTTTGTTCTGTACCTTGAATATTGTTTACCTTTTGTACCATTTGGATATTGAGGACAGTCTGTTGTTGTTATCAGCTTCTATGAACCATTGAAACTTTTCTCTAAAGAGCTGTTAAGGTGCACAACGTCTTAAGCGGTTAAAACGACGACGTGATGTCCATTTTTAAGATTTTTTTCTTTATTTTAAATAGATTTGTTTCCTTAATCATGGATACATCAAAGACTTCATCACATGGGTTAATTAGACGGACGGGTCACGACGACTCACGCATTTCGAAACAAAACGTCCTTCTGCGATTAGATTTGCATTTTCAGAGACGACGACTCGTTCGTTCGTTCAAATCTCTTGACCGGTTTCGATGGCGGAGGGAAGCGCCGCTTCGCGTTACGTGAAATTGAGGAAAGAGCAGGCTCCTGTGGAAGATATCACCCCCGGCGAACTCAACCAGCCCATAGATGTTCCTCAGGTTGACAATCTCTCTCTCTCTCTCTCTCTGCATTTAGCCGAACGCACGTCTCTTTAGAACTCCGATCAGTTATTCCTTCAGATCTGTATCGTAATCGGAATAGTTTTCGGTATGATATTACCTGTTGATTCCGAATGTTGTTTGTGTCGATCTATACCTCTCGATGATGTGAAGGAGATGGAATCGTGATTGTGATGAGTGTAACTAGTCTCTGATGATCCAGACTTCTCCGATCAATCGTGATCTGTCGTGCATTAGATCCTGAACCTTAGCGATTTCTTCTTAAGCACTACTTGTTTTGAAGTTTTGGTTTCAGCACTGATTAGTCTCATCAACAAGGCTAGACTCTATTTACATTCCTTTGAAGCTTAGCTTCCGTATGAGAATGTGTGATGGAAGGAAGAAACTTCATAGTGTGACATATTATACTGCTGATCTGATTATTATAATCCATGTGTCACAATCATTTTACTCTGCTTTTCTGTTTGAAATTTTGTTTACAGTTGAATGTTCGCAAGTGCCATGAATGTATGCAAGTTCTACCTGAAACCTATGAACCCCCTTCTGATGAAAACTGGACCACTGGCATTTTTGGCTGTGCTGAAGACCCTGAGAGCTGTGAGGCCTTCCTCTTTCTTTTGTAGCTTATGATCCTTAGTAACGTGTTTCACGTTCCATTGTAGAGTTTGATATGCCTCTAAGTTAATGGGAGATAATTACCTAAGTGGACACTTTTGATTGCTCTTTGTATGGTTTTGCAGGCAGGACTGGTCTCTTTTGCCCCTGTGTACTGTATGGGCGTAACATTGAAGCTGTGAGGGATGAGATTCCTTGGACCCAACCATGCGTGTGCCATGCAGTCTGTGTCGAGGGAGGAATGGCACTTGCAGCAGTGACCGCACTCTTCAGTGGCTACATTGATCCTCAAACAACAGTCGTGATATGCGAAGGCCTCTTCTTTGCGTGGTGGATGTGTGGAATCTACTCTGGATTGTTCCGCCAAGAACTCCAGAAGAAGTATCATCTCAAGGTAAAAAACTAAAACCACCCACATCAGATCATTCTCTATGATCTCTGAATTTGATCATTTTGTTTGCAGAATGCGCCGTGTGATCATTGCATGGTTCACTGTTGCTTGCATTGGTGTGCCTTGTGTCAAGAACACAGGGAGATGAAGAATCATCTTTCTGATGCAGATGCTTCGGCCTCAACTACTATGGATCCTCCTCCAGTTCAAGCGATGAACACCGAAGAGAACAAAGACGCTTCATCTTCTTCATCATCATCTCCATCATCTGCCAAAAGCCAACACAATGATCTCGAGATGGTCCCTCTATAGAAAACATTCCTTATAAACTCTGCTGCCTATGCTCGCTAAGCTGTTTGCGTTTTTATGTAGAGAAGTTTTCGTACCAGCTGATTCTGTTGGTTTAACATATTCAAGTTTGTCCTAAGAACAAGTTCATTAGTACCTTTTTACATTTTACATAACTAAACTTTTGAGGTTTGATTTCTTTGGATGTGGAAGAAGATTATTTATCTTAGCTGTCGTTGTGAATTAGTGATCATTCTAATCGATTAAATCATATCTTAATGGTGAGATGTTTACTTATTATGATTGATATTAGTAAATGTTGATTAGGCAGAAAATCAAAAGGGTCGAATAGGTTTACATCAAGGTTCTAAAAATAGGTGGCAACTCAGTCCCATCCAAAACGATTTTTGATTTATATGATTCAAATCGGTTTAAATTATTTTAAATCAATTTAAATAGATCTAAATATATTAAATTAAGGAATAAGATTAGTATAAATCTATAAAAGAATTTAATATATATTTTTTTTGTTTTGTATATTTAATTTTGATAATTTATCACAATAATTTTATAATTAAATTCAAAAATTAAAATATCTCATATAGATGTAAAATATATATAAAACATATCAATAATTCATTAACTGCCTAGGTCTCACATAAGTCCTAGAATAATCCGCTAAGCGATATCTTGAACATTGGTTCACATAATTCGATTTTAGCTTTGTGTATTTAATGGCCAATCACAAGCTCCTCTCTCAAGTTGACGAAAACAAAATATCTAATTTTAAATCTAGAAAAACAGGAAATAAAAAAAAGCTTGCAAAAATACATCATTTTCCCAGAGTATTAAAAACCTCACTCAACCCCATTTTCTAAAACCCTCGTTCCTCCCCCAAAAGCTATGCCGAGGTTTCCCCCATCTCCGTCGCCCAACCTCCTCCAGAGACTCTTCTCCTCCTCCTCCAACAAACGCTCCTCCTCATCCCCCACCGCCGCGCTCCTCTCCGGAGACTTCCACCTCCGCCGATTCTCCTCCGGAAACGCCGCCCGCGCCGCGAAAGGCGAGAAGGAGCCATGGTGGAAGGAGTCGATGAACAAGGTCCGCAACATCGGGATCTCAGCTCACATAGACTCGGGGAAAACCACGCTCACCGAGCGCGTGCTGTTCTACACGGGGCGGATCCACGAGATCCACGAAGTCAGAGGCAGAGACGGCGTCGGCGCTAAGATGGACTCCATGGACTTGGAGCGTGAGAAAGGTATCACCATCCAATCCGCCGCCACCTACTGTACTTGGAAGGATTACAAGGTGAGTAGATTAGAGAGAGAGAGGGATCGAACAAATAAATGATTTGCGTTTGGGGAGAATCGAACCGTGGTGTCAATGTTTTAGTGATTATTGATTCTTTTTTTCTCAGAAACGTGTTGGTTTGATTGATGTTTAGGTTAATATCATTGATACTCCTGGTCACGTTGACTTCACAATCGAAGTGGAGAGAGCCTTACGTGTACTAGACGGTGCGATTCTAGTCCTGTGCAGTGTTGGTGGTGTGCAGAGTCAGTCTATTACAGTAGACAGGCAAATGAGGAGGTACGAGGTTCCGAGAGTGGCGTTTATCAACAAGCTTGATAGAATGGGAGCTGATCCATGGAAAGTACTGAGCCAAGTATGTTGTATGATCTTTCAGTGGGAATGAGTTAGCTTTTTTTACTGGTTATGTAAGTTTTTTTTTTTATTTGATAGGCAAGAGCTAAGCTCAGGCATCATAGTGCAGCTGTGCAAATGCCTATTGGTCTAGAAGAAAATTTCAAGGGTCTTATTGACCTTGTGCATGTGAAAGCTCTTTTCTTCCATGGATCCAGCGGGTTTGTGTTGTATTACATTTTCTTTTTGTAGAATTGCTTATGTTTTACATTTTGATTGTGTATGAATTGCAGTGAGAATGTTGTGGCTGGTGATATCCCTGCTGATATGGAAGACTTGGTTGCGGAGAAGAGGCGGGAATTGATAGAGACTGTCTCTGAAGTTGATGACGTACTCGCTGAGAAGTTTCTAAATGATGAACCTGTTACTGCTGCTGAGCTTGAGGTTTTGTTCTTTTTTTTTCCTATGGTGGTTTCTATTTGACCTCTTTGGCAGTGTGTGCATATAATGACGATGATAGTAAAAGCAATTTCTTTGCATGAATCGAAGGAAGATGGTTTCTGGAAAAATTGATAGATATTTTTGCGGAACTTATTGTATTTAGTTAACTGATTACACTTTAACAGATCAACTCTGAGGGAACGTTGAATCATGTGGATCCTACTTGCCTTAGCCATTGTCTTGTCTTTTCATTTCTAGCGTCAATGAATTGCTATGTTTAGATATTATTGTTCGTTTACTTGCAGTTTCGTTATTGTTAACTTTTTTTTTTTTTGGCATGAGCAGGAAGCTATTCGAAGAGCTACCATTGCACAAAAGTTTGTTCCTGTATTTATGGGCAGTGCATTCAAAAACAAGGTAATTGCTTCTTCGGGTGTAACAGCTGATACTGTGAAAGTTTGGATGGTCTTTTATTCTTGCGTTCCTCTTTCTGTTGTCGTATCAAACGTAGTGAAAAAAATTCAACATCTGGCTTGCTTCGTTTTTTTTTTGTCTGCAGGGAGTACAACCTCTACTAGATGGTGTTGTTAGCTATCTTCCTTGTCCAACTGAAGTCAATAACTATGCTCTTGACCAGGATAATGAAGAAGCGAAGGTACTCTACTTGCAATATCTTTTATGGTAAAAAGTAAACCGATTCTAAAACAGTGAATTTCAGGTAACCTTGACCGGTTCTCCAGATGGACCTCTTGTTGCGCTGGCTTTTAAACTAGAGGAGGGACGTTTTGGTCAGCTAACATATCTAAGGTGAATTCTTGATCTCTTGTAGATGGGATGGTTTGGATTTCTGAAATATCTGAACGCTAACTTATGTTCTTTTGTTAATGCAGAATATACGAAGGAGTGATTAAGAAGGGTGATTTTATCATAAATGTTAATACTAAAAAGAGAATAAAGGTTAGTCCATGAATGTACGTATTGCTTTTGAGATTTTTCAGTGTCATGAAGGCCTGTGCATAACACTATCTCAAAATTACAGTGTAATAAGTATATTGCCTGCTTTACTTCATTTTATTTAAAAGCTATTTAAATGTTTCTTGGTGCAGGTTCCACGCTTGGTCCGTATGCATTCTAATGATATGGAGGTAAGACATCTTGTTGCAGATTATTTTTCTCCTTAAGATTCCATTATGGTAGCAACTCTCGTACCCTCTCTAGTCGAATTCTAGAAGTTTATTATACTTTTCAGGATATTCAAGAGGCACATGCTGGAGAAATCGTAGCTGTGTTTGGTATTGACTGTGCATCAGGTACAGTAGATAACGCTGTACTTGTTCATTATTTTTAACGTAATTTACTTCTTTGGGTGTGTGACGTACTTTGGGCATAAAATTCCTAACCTTGCTATATTATCAGGTCATACATTTACAGATGGATCAGTCAAGTACACAATGACATCGATGAGTGTTCCTGAACCTGTTATGTCCTTGGCTGTTCAACCAGTTTCAAAAGATTCAGGTGGACAGGTAAACTTTTGCGAATTTTTGTAGCTAAAACAACTTGATATTGTTTCTTTAACTTTTTGTCTTTGAGAAGTTGGCTCCTAAAATCTATTTTCTGGTGTTAGTTCTCGAAAGCATTGCAACGATTCCAGAAAGAGGATCCTACTTTCAGAGTGGGATTGGATCCCGACAGTAACCAGGTATATATCTTAACAACTCTGTTGCTTCTCATCACCTTTTCTCTTATTTCGATCCTTGCTAATATTACAACATTGATAATTCTTCCGTGTAATGGGATACAGACGATTATTTCTGGTATGGGGGAATTGCATTTGGATATTTATGTTGAACGTATGCGCAGAGAATATAAGGTACCTGACTTTAATCCTACACAATGATCTCACTATATAGCCTCTTCTCAACGAAAAAATCCCCTATTTTTTTGCCAACAGGTTGATGCGACTGTTGGCAAACCTCGTGTCAACTTCAGGGAGACTATCACTCAGCGGGCTGAGTTCGATTATCTACACAAGAAGCAAAGTGGAGGAGCGGGTCAGTACGGTAGAGTTACCGGGTGAGTATCTAAAAACTATTAAAAAAAATATGATGTGGTAGGGGATCACTTGTAAACCAATTCTTATAACCGTTGCTAGGTATGTGGAACCTCTACCATCGGACTCTAAAGAGAAGTTTGAGTTCGAAAACATGATTGTTGGACAAGCGATTCCGTCTGGTTTTATACCAGCAATCGAGAAAGGTTTCAAAGAAGCTGCAAACTCGTGAGTGCTCTTTTCACATTTTGACATTTCTTTTGGTTCTTCTTTCGTGTTGTAACTTACTATATGTTAAACCTTGGATTCCATATTGCAGGGGATCACTAATTGGTCATCCGGTTGAGAACATTCGGATAGTATTGACAGACGGAGCTTCACACGCAGTAGATTCCAGTGAACTTGCGTTTAAAATGGCTGCAATATACGCGTTCAGACTGTGTTACACAGCGGCTAAACCGGTGATTCTAGAGCCTGTCATGTTGGTTGAGTTGAAAGTACCAACAGAGTTTCAGGGCACTGTTGCTGGTGACCTCAACAAGTAACAAAACCTCTAACAAACACTTTTTTATCCATGTTTATTGGTAAATAGCTCAGCTTAATGATTTTTTTTTTCTTACAGGAGGAAAGGTATAATCGTTGGAAACGATCAAGAGGGTGATGATTCAGTAATCCAAGCTCATGTGAGAGAACCAATACGAAGCTTTTCTTACTAATAATAATCCGCTGTGATCTTGAAACTGTAATTAACATGTGAATATGTTTGTGTTTTTATAACAGGTGCCTTTGAACAACATGTTTGGCTATTCCACATCTCTTCGCTCCATGACACAGGTACTACCATCGTCACCATTACTAGGCCTGGGCGTTCGGGTCGGGTTTTTCGGATTTCGGTTCTTTTTTATAACAGCTCCTAGGTCCCATTCTAATAAATTTACAAGTATGGGTCGGGTTCGGATATAACACATCGGGTTCGGGTCGGTTTTGTATCACATCATATAACCCATAAAGTAACCATATATCATTCGGATTCGGATTATATCAGATCGGTTCGAATATACCTGTAATAAAATCTAAAATTTAAAAGCAAAACATAAGAAATATATACTTATGTATATATAATTAAGTATTTAAAGTAGTTATTTAAATTTTAAATACTTACTGTTAGATACCATATCAAAATAAATATGAAATTGAATATTTGAAGTATATATTTATGTTTCATATAATTATATTGTATATTAGTTTGGACATTCAGAACGGTATCTTCGGATATCTTTTTCGGATTTTTTTGGTTTTTTCGGTTTTTCGGGTTATCCGTTCGGGTTCGGTTAATAACACTTCGGGTTCGGATAGGTTTTGTACCACCTTACAAGATCCATTCTGGTATTTTTTACATTTCGGACCGGGTACGGATCGGGTTTTTAGGTTCGGATTTCGGATTATGGATTTTATGCCCAGGCCTAACCATTACCATGATTCATGAACATTACGAAGACATTGTGAATATAATATTTTACTTTTGGTGTAAATGTTGGACAGGGAAAAGGAGAATTTACGATGGAATACAAAGAACACTCTGCTGTGTCAAACGATGTCCAAACTCAGCTTGTCAACGCCCACAACGCCACCAGACCAACTGATTAGTTCCTCCAATCGATACCTATGGTTTTGTCATCTTTTAATCGATGATTTGTTTTGTGTTTTTTCATAGCTCAACATTATTTATACGGTTCCTTCATACAGGGAACAAAATCACTCAGCATAAAATGTTAGTTCTTGATAGGCTTTGTCAAAAAAGTCTATTTTCAAGATTACTGGGCTATGAGCCCTTCAACCTTTTTGATATTAATCCCGTCTCTTGGTCCACCAATGACATCCATTTTGGTAATTGTAGTCCAGTTAAAATGGCTCTTCCTTATATTTATAGCTACAAAGTGTTTGGTTGTAACCGGTAAATTGATTTGGAATTAATGAACTAAAATAAATGGAATGGTAGGAAAAAAATACACAAAAAAATAGAATGGAATATATTCCATTCATTCATGAACAATTTTGTTATGGAATATTTTTTTTTTGTATTTTATCAAAATATTTTTGGAATTGGTGGAATGACCATTCCATTCATATCAAATGGTAAAAAAAAGTTTGGAATCAATGAAATCCAGCATTCCACGTTATTCCATTCCAAAATATTGGATCCAGTTGCATCCTTTGACTATTTTCAACTGTTTTAGCATAAATTAATGTATCAATAAATATTATAGTCTTTTAGACCATCTCCAATCCACTTTTATTTTCATCTCTATATTTTGTCCTAAAATAGAGAAATTCTATTATAGAGGTGAAAATGCTCCAATGTATGCCTCTATAATAGAGTTTTTTTATTTTAGAGGAAAATAGAGGAACTCTATTATATAGGCATACATTGGAGCATTTTCAACTCTATAACAGAGATTTCTATTTTAAAGGAAATTATAAAGGTGTACATTGGAGACGCTCTTATATCGTCTATATAATAAGATAGGGTCCAAAATAAGCCAACCAGAAATCGTTAGAGACAATCATTGACATAGAGTCGTCTTCACGTCAAATAAGAAGAAACTGACTCCAACGAACTAGCTAAGACTTTTCTTTTATAACTTCATCTCAAAGCCACTCTTTCCTTTCTCGAAGAGGAGTTGGTGATGGCTACCATCATACCTATTCGTTTAAGTTGTTACTATTTCCTCCTATCTAATTTCTGATTCTTTTCTAAAGCCAACCTTTTTTGATAACTTTCTTTACCAAACATTTACTATGTTTTAAACCAAAACCTTTTTCTTGTGAAAAAAGTTTGTCAAGTCGTTCTAACCTCCACGTTTTCTCTTTGTCGAAGTCCCAATTCAAGGGAGAGTAGTATTATTGAACTTTTCTTCTTATACTGCTCAGTTAATATATATATCTTTAAAACTCAACAGTCAAGTAGTCAACACAGTATTATATTTTCTTTTATTTCACTTTAACTTGTCGAATCAAAATTTGGCGTGTTTTGGTTAGTTAATAACTTACTACTGAACTAAACACAATCCAATCCATTTATTAATTTTATAACCAAACGTTCCAACCCCATTAAAACCAAAATATCTTTCTCTATATATATTTATATCAAAGCTTTTCCCTCCACGCCATCTTCCATATCCAAAATAATCTCACCATGCATCATCATCATCCATGCAATCTCAAACCCATCACCTTCTTCTTTCTTATTTATCTCCATCTCCATATCCCACAAACCATCCAAGCTCGAAACCCATCTCATTTCACGATCAAACCATCACGACACAACGTCAATATACCGGAAATAAAACGTCACCTCCACCGGTTCGGTTACCTACAACGCAACAACAACAACGTCTCGTTCGAGCAGGCTCTCTCTCGCTACCAAAAAAATCTCGGTCTACCGATAACCGGGAAACCAGATTCCGACACGTTGTCACACGTTCGGTTACCAAGATGCGGATTCCCTGATGACGTGGACCCCAAAACGCCGCCGTTTCACACGAAACAAAAATACGTGTATTTCCCCGGAAGGCCCAGGTGGACAAGAGACAACATCCCACTGCAACTCACCTATGCCTTCTCGCAGGAGAACCTCACCCCTTATCTAACGCCAACGCAAATACGCCGCGTGTTCCGGCTCGCTTTCGCCAAGTGGGCTTCGGTGATCCCCGTGAGCTTCGTCGAAACGGTGGACTACGAGATCGCCGACATCAAAATCGGATTCTTCGCCGGAGATCACGGCGACGGAGAGCCATTCGACGGTGTTTTGGGCGTTTTAGCGCACACTTTCTCGCCGGAAAACGGTAGGCTTCATCTAGACAACGCAGAGACGTGGGCCGTCGATTTCCACGAGCAGAAATCGACGGTTGCCGTTGATCTGGAATCTGTAGCTGTGCACGAGATAGGTCACGTGCTTGGGCTGGGCCACAGCTCGGTGAAAGACGCGGCTATGTACCCAACTTTAAAGCCCAGAAGCAAGAAAGTGGATTTGAACGTTGATGACGTCGTTGGAGTACAGTCTTTGTACGGAACTAACCCAAATTTCAACTTAAGTGGTTTACTTGCGTCGGAGACTTCGACCAATCTAGCTGCTGATGGCAAGTTGGTTCGGTCCGAAGGTATAATCTATTCGACCTTGAGTACTCTTCTCGTTCTCGGTTTTTTGAATCTGTAGGTTCATCATATAGATTATACAAATTTACATCGATTTAGTTCAATCTCAAAAATGTATAGAACCATAGAGACACATGGAATGGAATACAATTAAGTTGTCTTGTTTTATTTTATATGCTCAAGAATGTTGGGTGTATTACGTTTCCTGTAAAGTGGACACGCAACAACTATGAGGCCCATTTAAAAATGGTTATGATGCTAACGGCCGAGTAGATTGTCACAACGTGAGTAGCTGAAATTATACAGACCACAAGCCCTTAGCTAACACAGTTCGTTGGAACTTATACCCAATGGTGCTTGGAAGAAGTCGTAACTCTGTTTTGGCCTATGTTTTAAAAATGTTTTCAGCTCAGTTTGGTTTACTATACTGTTTGTTTTTCTTATGTGTGGAAGAAGTAACAAAAATACACACCAGAGGATGCTAAGATACATATAATAACAGCGAAATATAACCGGAAAATGACAAATAAACTTTAGATTTGTCTAAATGTATGAAGTAATGCTGAGTAACTTATTTCAAAAAAAAGAATTGAATAGGTCCGACACAATTTCTTTGGATATCTATCTTCAATTGTCGCTGTCGCATTCAACGTAAAGTAGGCTCCACGGCCCATAAACATATAGCCGGTACGGTCTGGTTATATCGCTTTCATCTCTTCTCTATCAGTTTTTGGGTTGTTGGTTATAAATCATAATAATTGAGGAATATTTTAAGAGCAGAACACTATTGCAATTTTGTCCCTTAAAATTAAAAGATTTATAAAAACTTGTTTTTTTTGTAACAAATAATTTTATATCAATATTTTGATACATTATTTTTATCATAATTGTAATTTAGGGAAAATAGGAAATATAAATATATCAGTTGTGACAGTTTCTTGTGCAGTTTTTTTTTTTTTTTTTTTTTTTTTTTTTTGCGAACATTCTTGTGCAGTTTCTTTTCATCAATAAATCATCATATTCATGAAAATGATCATCTTCAAATGGTTCCAACATTGTGGCGAGAATGAATCTATACATAGAGTTCATTTGAGAAATTATATTGCTTAACAGTTAAACTATCGATTGTTCTGTCACAATTATACGAAAATCTTATTTCTGTTAATTACGCTATTTTTCTTCTTCTTCTTCTATTTATCCATTTAAGCCATCGACTTATCAATTCTTATCGCTGGATAGAGAGTTATTATGTTTCCTAGTTAGGTACGTAATGGTGAAACTTTGAATGAATGCAAGTCTCTAGAATTGACACTACCATTCTTGGGTGTTGCTTGAGAATGTGAAACTGTCTATAGAGGTATAATGCATGTAAAGTAAAGGCTGTATACTTGTACATATGTAGTAAACACTTATTTACTAAACATAAGAAAATACTAAAGAAGGGGACAAGAGGGATAAAGGAAGAGCATATGGTCTATCATTTTTGCATGTTATTCGTCAGAAGGGATTATTATCTTTTAAAAAATAAATTACTTCTTTTGTTATATTTATACGTAATTTTTTTTCTTCTACAATTGACTTTTTTTAAATGGAGCTACCTAGTGTTGTTGAGAAAAAAAATTATAGTATAATAATATTCGGTGTCATTATGGGCACATGAGGCCGCACGTGTTCTTGCTGTTTACTTTGGGATCACCGTCCTCTGTCACGTCACGTGATTCAAGAAACAAAAAAATCAAAAGAATAAACAAAAAAGCTTAGTATAATGTCAATAATGACATATATATTCGCACTTACATGTATACTAATATTAATTTATGCGACTTAGGAGCGTTCATAGTGGTCACTTGCTTGCTTCCACTACTAGTCACGAGATCACGACATTCGGGGGCACTCAAAACAGTAAGCAAAAAATCTTCTTAAAAATATATGACCAGAACAAGTGACTCTGATTGAGGAAGAGGAACTAACGAGAAGATAGTTCCACTGCCACCGACCACCGTACGTCGATGTACGCCGTCTAGATTAATTTTCTCGCTTTCTCTATCTCCTTATTTTAGAAGATATAAATTAACTTTACTGCAGCAAAGGTATTTTTTGGTGGAAAATAATTATATCAATAGTAAAAAATGTTATAAATCATGGAGTGGATTGTCATTAACCAGGCCCGGTCCAAGACCGGTCCAATACCTAGAAGATGGAGGCACGACCGAAGCCTAGAGAGAGGAGAGAGAGAGCCGACTTCAGGAGAGAGAAAGACGGCCACAAAGCTTGGAGAAAAGGAAAAGATTTCTTTTTTTTAGTAGATGTAATCTTTCCATTATTATGTTTTAATAGTTTTCCTATTTCCTGTTGGATTAGGATATGTACACTTTTCTTTTCTCTTTATCTTGTAATCCTTATATAAAGGAACCCCCATTGTTCATTAATAATAGCACATAAATATTCAGTCTCTAAACTCTCTAATTACAACACGTTATCAGCACGATAGACTCCAAAACCCTGAGACAAAACCTAACCTAAAATCCGTCACACATAAACCCTAAAACAGGCGTAACTTAAAATCAATCTATCTCTCAAACCCCGAGGAACCAGACGACGAGCCACATATCAAATTGAAGCTCTTGACGAGACGAATCCATCAGCGCAAACCGTTTGTCGATCCGATCTCAGACGCGCCCACACTCGCCGAAACAATACTCGGCACCGTCTTGGTCTTTTGGAACCCTAACCCTGAAGAACCCTAACCCCGAAGAACCCTAAATTGTTCTTGCTTACGTTCCAGCTCATCAGCATCCGATCAGCTCCAGCCCTAAGGTGTTCCTGATCCTAGACGACCTCAGATTCCAGTTTGTATCACAATTAGCTTGAGTTCCCAATCAACCAACTCGAGACCCGATAGGTAGAAGACAGCTCGCGTCCGCATCGCAGCTCGCGTCCGCATCGCAGCTCGCGTCCGAGGTTCATCCATTCATCTTGGAGGTTCGGTTTCTACAACCTGCAAAACAAAGGTAATCCTAAATTCTGAGAACATGAATCGAACCTGATTGTTTGTAAAGATTGAAACCTTAAAAACTAATCTCTAAGATGAAAGCCTTAAGACAAATAGATCACACCCTAAAAGAGTAAATCGGAGCTCGAATAAGTCCGGTCCCCTAAACCATAATTCGAGATTGATCCATTGATCAATTAAAATCAAAGTCTTAATGATTTTGAATCTCAAATCAAA
>NC_027751.1:3685681-3714682 GCF_000695525.1 Brassica oleracea var. oleracea
CACCATTACCGGAGGCTAATGAGGTTGAAAGGAAAGATCCCAACGAGTGCAATTATGTCCAAAATGACAAGAGATCACACGACAAAGGCCGAGGTAGATACAAGGGGCATGGCTGTGACAATTACTCGAACAACCGAGACAACTACTCGACCGACCGGAAAGGAAACCACAGTAACCGTGGTCGTGGTTCCAATTATGGCCGTGGCCGAGGTAGTTATGGCCGTGGTCGAGGCGGCATATCCAAACCGTCTTACTCGACCAAATCCGTTTGTCACAGATGTGGAATGGGAAACCATTGGGCCAAGAACTGTAGAACCCCTAAGCACTTATGTGAGCTCTACCAAGAAGGTCTTAAGAACAAGAACCCTGAGGCTCACATGGTTCACGATTCCGGATATGAGGCCGATAATGATTCCGACATTGCTAAAAATGACAGATGGACTTTGAGACTTCTGATTGTCTCAAGGACTAAATTTTCGATACGACTTCTCTTATTGCTTTATGATTTGCTTTTAACCTACTTGATGATTCACGATATTTATATATAGATAAAAGAGTTTGCTTTGATTTCATTATATCTTGCCTGATCTTACTTGAACATATAAATGATTTTAAAGAGTTGCTTAAAGGGCATAAAACCAAGTAAGAAATCATGAATGGGTATAGTAAGCCTAGTAAAGAAACTATGGCTAAGGCATTGCCTTAAAAGGCATTATACACACCCAAAAGAACATGTGACCCATTGAAGTTATAATGTATGGTTTCCAAGTAGAAACAATGGGTAAGGAAGAAAACAAGTTCCTTTAGGGGAACTCATTAGGCTTAATTGTCCCAAGCAACATGACCTTATAGTATGGTCATGAGGGGGAGAGAGGATAAACCCATGATCAATACTACAAGTTCGTGTACTACTATAACGGCCAAGCAATAAAGGCCATGAGAGACAACGGCCTTCGGCCGCAAAGGAAATAACCAGCCTCGTGTACCATTATGGTCTAAAGACCATGTTATAAATGGCTCAGCCATAAAAGGACATGTTTTAAAACGGACACAGCCAAACCATAAGGCCATTACTCGGCCAAAGAAGACCATGTTATGAAAGGTCGGCCGCAAGGGCCATAACCGGCCAGAGAGGCCATTTCCTATAAAAAGTTTGGCCATATAAGCCATTATCTATAAGACTAAGATTCTAAAGTCTATAAGCTTGGGGACATTATGATTTACATGTATAGAATGATAATATGCATCAGGCCATATAAGTGATCATAGATATTCCCATCTCAGATTGAATATGGGTCATAAAACCAGACATACACCATCTTAAGAGATTTTGAATAAACCACCACATACATACATGTGCCATCTATGATGGAACCTCAGAAGAGGATTGAGAATATATAAAAATAAGATTTTCTCCACGAAATCAAAAGGACCGAGAGCCAAAACATGGATGATCAAATAGTGGCCAGGTACGGATTGCATGAAACAAATGAATCCGAATATTAAAGGAGAAAGATTATAAGCTGGATAAAGAATGATAAGAATGGTTTTAAACCATCATTGTCTTGGCAAAGATCCTCGAACTATACATTATGATTTAAGACATCCAAAGATAGATTATACAAAGCTATCTAATTGAAAAGTTAATCGAAATGCCAGACACTGACCCGAGAAATGACTAACCAGCTTAGCACCAAATGAATGTCCTAGAAGAGACATAATCAAGTTGCTATAGAGTTTATACAAGATAGACCAAGTGTTCCATAAGATAAAGGAATCTCGGATAGAAAAGAATGGTGCAAAGAATACAGATTCGAGATTATAAGAGAAACCATACCAGACATTGAGAAAAGGCTGCGCAGCTACACATCTAAGGTACCAAACCATGTGGCTTGGGACGCCAAGCTACTAGGTAACAATGGTCCTGGATAATGAAATCTCAAAATGATCAGATCATGTCTGGAACATAATGGAACCACATGAAAGTGTCGACACACACACATTTGTATAAAGATACATAAAGTTATAGCACTTGAACATAAAGAGATGAACGAGGATCATGAACCCACGAATGAGTACTCATACAATCATAAAAGATCATAGAGATTAGAAAAGATAAAAAGTGGAGGTTCAAGGTATCTAAAAGAGAGATGGACGTATTGGCCATATACAGAAACGCCATCTGATAAACCAGTGAAATAGATCGATCTTGTGAGGTAAAGAAACCGTGAGAGAAGGCACATGATCACGAGGTCTAAGAGTGTTCATGTCTTCCTACTTAACAGCATTAGGTCATAGCTTGTTACACAAGGTACTCATAGAGATCAAAAGAACATATTATAAGGAGATAAACTCCTATGTGGTGGATGCTGCTACATATTTTTGAAATTGAAAATGGTCTGGTCATAAGAATGAAATTAGATACAAATGATGTAGTAAGCAGCATATGGATCACTGGATAAGATGAAAAAACAGCTTCGTTCCTAAGTTGATTCATGGACTGAAACCTAAAGCAGCTGCATATAGTATGTAAAAAAAATTGATCACGCATGATCATTGATCTTGGAGTTGTATAAAAGACAATCATCCAATACAGTCCATATACTTGAAATTCCTTGTAATTATACTAAACCTAAAAGAGGCATAGAATAAATCTATATGGGTGCCCGACTAAAGGCGTCCGACCCTCTGGCTAAATGCGTCCAACACTCCGATTAAAAACGTCCGGCCCATCGGCTAAAAGGCATCCGGTCCTTATCCCTTGATCACGGACTAGTAGAAACAAAAGATCAACCATCAGGTTGCAATCCGACATCAGATCCTCTAAGTAAGGATCCGGCATAACAGAACGGTCTGCTGCCGTATAAACTCCACAAGGCAAGTAGTGGACACTTATAGACGAGGTCTATGACCCGGTCATGATTCGGCCAGATTGATACATGGTCGATGGTAACCATAAATCGCCAAAGTAAAGAGCAGTTGATAGTAGACGATCACGTCTAGACTATGGACATATGCAAACACGATTTGCAAAGACCTAATAGTGATCTCCGAGGACAATGTGATTCACATTGCTTAGCACATATGCTTTACCGGGACACTCGATGTCAAAGGACATGAGAAACGACCTAAGAAGTCAAAATTGTCTAATTACGGTTCAGTAATGAAACTGGTCGATTACCCCCATCCTATACATACAGGAAATATCACGCACCAAGATGCGTAGAATGTAGAACCTACAGTGAGGTTTACATCAGGGGGAGTAGTGCGTGTTGTACTCTTTTTCCTTCATCATGGTTTTGTCCCACTGGGTTTTCCTGATAAGGTTTTAATGAGACAACATGAAGCGTACTACGAATCATGTAGGGTTATGGCATCCAAGGGGGAGTGTTATAAATCTTGGAGTGGATTGCCATTAACCAGGCCCGGTCCAAGACCGGCCCAATAGAGAGATGGCCGAAGGGAGGCACGACCGAAGCCTAGAGAGAGGAGAGAGAGAGAGCCGACTTCAGGAGAGAGAAAGACGGCCACAAAGCTTAGAGAAAAGGAAATGATTTCTTTTTCTTAGTAGAAGTAATCTTTCCATTATTATGTTTTAGTAGTTTTCCTATTTCCTGTTGGATTATGATATGCACACTTTCCTTTTCTCTTTATCTTGTAATTCTTATATAAAGGAACCTCTTTTGTTCATTAATAATAGCACATAAATATTCGGTTTCTAAACTCTCTAATTACAAAAAAAAAAAAAAAAAAAAGTTTGTAACATGGGAATGTACCGGGTACGAAAGTAAATGCACCAAGGTGAAGGTGCCAGCTGGAAAAGACACTGTCGGTAGTAAGTGAAGATTAATTAAAAGAATAGTAAAAAAACAAATATCTCATATGGGTACCTCTCGTTCCGTGCTATCGTGTTTAATTAACACTGAATGTGCAGTGGGGTTGGGCCCTTGTGGAGAGTCGCTCTGTTAGTAACATATTATGATACTAATTAATTAAGTATAATTCAAAATACGATGTTATACCTATAAATTAAAACTTATCTTATCGTGACAATCCTAGTAAGCGTCACACGACACGGCCCGTTCCTTTCACCTTCAATTTAATTAAACCACTAAATCTCGATCCACGCAACCGTGCAGATTTTTATTTTTATTTATTTTTATATAAATATTTTGTTTTCAATTCTAAATTGGTATATATTATAATATATATATATATATATATATCAATTTTTAAATCATTATACAGTATATTTTTTCATTGAATAGATTGTTTCAAACTTTCAATTGTATTTATATCTTCTTCTATATATATATTTTCGGATTATTATTTCATTATTAAAATCGTAACTATATATATAAAGATTAGTAAAATATTGTTTTATTATCATATTCAAAAATATTGTAACATTTCACAAATTTAGAATTTTTTAAAAAAATAAACTTTTCGCTTTATAGATTTATATTATCGAGTAAATAATTAAACATTTAGTTTTTGTTTAATTTTTAAAATAAACTATATAGTTTAAAATTTGTTTTCATTGATTTAAGGTAGTAAAGATTAATCATTATTAGATAATATGATTTTTGTTATTTAAAAAAAATATTTATAATTTTAAAAGTTAATATCGATAAATATTTAAATAATTAAGATATGGAGATATAATATTACAACATTAAATTATATCTATTTAATTTATACTATCTATAAATCTAATGGATCATCTATTGTTTAAATCCAATTATTGATAAGCCAATAAAAATTTTTAGTAGGTCCAAAATTTAAATGATAAGATTAGAAATTAAATGTAACATGACTTTCTAGGAATAAGTCTATTAGATCTATTTTTTAAAAAATCACACATGAATCAAAGTTGTGAATTCTGTTTTAATATATAAGATATTCATTTAGTTTTCTGTAGATGATATTTCGCTCTTTCGTGCTATCCAATAGTTACTATTAATCTCATGTGTGTAGGGAAATTGAAAGTTTCACCTCAAATTTAAAGACGCAAATTCATATAATATATGGATGGTCAAATGGTTAACTATTCTCTTATTCCTTCTTCTTTTGTAATGTTCATGGCCCCCACATGCAGCCACGTGGGTAAATGACTTTTTTTTTACTGGTTCATTTATTTATTTTCGTAAAAGATGAAAATAATTTTTCTTTAGAACTTGTGTGGATAAGTCAAAAACTAAGATTGTCGGCACGTACTGTAAACCATGTGTTATACCTGCATCTAGATGAAAAAAAAAACTAAGAGAGAGAGGGCAACAGTAATGTTAATCAATCGTTTATTCGCCGAACGCAACTAGTTTACTCGTAAATAAAACAATTCAGACTAATTGTTCTTCTTACATTATTCGCCTGCACCATACTCTACTGTGGAAGTTGCTTTTAATTTCTTTTTGAGCTTTTAAAAGTTCATAGTTATATGTATCTCAATGTATAGGCCATAATTAGTTGGACATTAATGGCGCAGAATTTTATAGCAGATGAGCCGAGCAAATTGTCAAATCTAATGGTTATATGTATTCAAAATTTGCTTGTTATAATTGATTTTATAACATATGTATCCCCAAATTTGATTTTATAAAAAACGATTAGGTAGCCAAGTAGCAAATTTCCATATATTTATCATTTACTTGCAAGAAAAAAGAACACTAAGAATATGACCCACTACGCAATACGTACATAACATATTAACATCAGTACAGAAACAGTGATATTATAACGATATTATAATTTGGTAAAGTTGTTTTAGTATCATAATTTTCTTGTTTTAAAAAATCAAATGCAGTTTGAGATTAGATGTTTTGATGAAACTAGAGTTAGATATGTTGATTAATTTCCTTAATTAGGAAATTGATGTTCTTTTAAATGATTTTCTGAAAAATATATAAAAATGAATGATGATCGTGTGTGATGTGTAAAAATAGCTCTTCATTTTTATCATCAGATGTATCTCGAACCTGAATAGTTACATGGAAATCTGCGGACTAAGGATAATAAGAAAACAAAATCAAAATGACTACAGTGTTATAATATAAATTTTGAAATGATCCTCTACTTCTTTACCAACTCAAGTACTATGATCATCTACTCATCAAACACTATGATCACCCACTCATTTACCAAATTAAGCATCATTTTTGTTATTTTATGTATTGTTGTTCACTATAAATACCATCACTCATCTCACTCTTTTGTACACCATAAACAAGAACAAGAGTTTATAATCAAAGAACCATTACATCTTCTTCTTCTTCCTTATAATAAACTCTCTCCCTTATACTAGTGTTATTTGCTTCCTACGGGTATTAAATTCTACTCTTATTTAAATTTCTCGATACTATAAATTATAAGTTATTTCATAACAGATACCAAATTAAATAGGAATCAAAATAGAGTTTGGAGTAAAATCTTCTCCAATGTCATTATATTTTTTACTCCAAAATGGAGATTTTGAAAGAAAAAAAATAGTGTAATATTACTGTTTCCATACTTGTGCTTTTGGACACAGGATTTTGTATGCTCACACACACACACACATATATATATATATGCCATGTTTAACTACCACAATTTTGTCATTTTCCTTGTGGAATACGATGACAAACTACATATATCTGGGATTCACGTTCGCAGATCTCTCAAGCGATTTTACTCTCAGATATCAGTTTTTGGAGGCAAAGATGTAATTACGTCGCATACTCATTAAAGAATAAGCTGACCTCTTGATACTGTCTCTCTTTATTTGTTGTGGAACGTTTCTGTCAGTTTCTTGATAAATCAAACATAGAAAATTGAGAAGTTAGATGGATTCTTGCTGCAACACATTGGACCAAAAGCTGTCTCAGTTGGTGAAGATTTCATTGTAAAGCAACTGGCTTCTGGAAATATTACAATGCAACCTGTGGCGATTGATGGACTGATCATCCTATGCATTGAAGGTAAAAAGAACTAGATCCATGTATAATGATCCTTTTCTTAACTTGTGGACCACTCTGCATTCAGTGAGTAGATAATGCTGATAAAATCAAGGGAGTTTGAAAGTCAACAAAGGTGTGCTTAATAATGCAAAAGAACCTTCGTGGAAAGATTCGTTGTTCAACGCCTCAAAGTCGTCTCTTCCATTTCACTTCCAAAAGATTTTTATACACTATTAGCAGCATCATCGTTGCCATTCTTTAATGGCTCATCCATCTTCTTCCTCGTCTTTGGGTCCAACTAAGCGCCAGTTTGACGTGTTTGTGAGTTTCAGAGGCAAGGATACTCGTAATACCTTCACCTCTTACCTTCTTCAGTCCCTGCACCGGAAAGGCATCGATGCTTTCTTTGATGGGAAACTCCGGCGAGGCAAGGACATATCAGTTCTCTTTGACAGGATTGAGCAATCAAAGATGTCCATCATTGTCTTCTCAGAGAACTATGCTAACTCCACCTGGTGCTTGGAGGAACTCTGGAAGATAATGCAATGCAGAGAAAGGTCCGGTCATGTGGTTTTACCAGTCTTCTACAAGGTCAGGAAATCTGATGTGGAGAATCAGACAGGGAGTTTTCGAACTCCCTTCCAGAACCCAAAAGCCAGTTTCAAGGGACGTGAGCACAAAGTTGCGGCATGGAAGGAAGCTCTAAAGACTGCTTCCAATATCCTGGGCCATGTACTTCCTGAGGAACGGTACTATAGCAAATCTTGCCTTTACTGCTCTGCTTTGTTTTCAGCTACCTCTTATTCAGTTTTTATTAACATCTAACTGTTAACTTGTACTTTTTGGCAGACCAGAGTGTGAATTTGTTGAAAAAATAGCCACGGAAACTTTCAAGATGCTGAATGATTTGTCTCCATGTGAAATCAGTGGCTTCCCAGGGATTGAATCTCGTTCAAAAGAACTGGAGGAGTTATTGATGTTCGATAATGCAAACTGTACCTGTACCATTGGGGTCCTTGGCATGACTGGAATCGGCAAGACAACTGTTGCTGCTAGCGTTTACAAACGAAACTACCGTCGGTTTGATGGCTACTGTTTCGTTGAAGACATTGAGAATGAGTCGATAAGGCGTGGATTGCCTCATTTGCGTCAGAAGCTCCTAAGTAAATTATTGGACGAAGAAAATGTGGACGTCAGAGCGCATGGGAGATTGAAAGAGTTCCTCAGGAACAAGAAGGTGTTTATTGTGCTGGATAATGTGACCGAAGAGAATCAAATCGAAGTTCTCATCGGACAGCGGGAACTGTACCGGAAAGGAAGCAGGATTGTTATAACAACCAGAGACAAGAAACTGCTTGAGAACAATGCTGATGCAACGTACGTAGTTCCCAGATTAAATGACAGGGAAGCTATGGAGCTTTTCTGCCTTGAGGCATTTTCTGAAAACCTCCACTCCACGGAAGAGTTTATGGATCTAGCAGAGAACTTTGTGTATTACGCTAAAGGACATCCGTTAGCTTTGAAGTTGTTAGGTTCAGGTCTACGCCACAAGGAAAAAACATACTGGATGCAGAAATGGGAGAGGTTAAGGGTAGTGCCAGACAAGGAGATTCAGAAAGTGCTAAAAGTGAGTTATGACACATTAGATGATGAACAGAAGAGCATGTTTCTGGACATAGCATGCTTTTTCAGGTCGGAGAAAGCAGATTTCATTTCGAGCATCCTGAAGTCAGATCGTGTCGATGCTGCAGCTGTGATGAGGGATCTTGAAGACAAGTGTTTCTTAACTGTTTCTTATAATCGGCTTGAGATGCATGATCTACTGCATACAATGGGGAAGGAAATTGGATATGAATCATCTGTCAAAAGGGAAGGAAAACGTACTAGGTTGTGGAACCCCAAAGATATTCGCCATGTGCTGGAGCAGAGCACGGTGAGTTACTTTCTCCTTTAATTGGTTTTTTCTCCAGTACATCATATCTACAATATTCTGTTTTCTTAACTGTTCCTCCATCCTTTGATCCCTTCTAGGGAACTGGTTGTGTTAGAGGCATTTTCTTGAACATGTCTAATGTCGAAAGGATCAAGCTAAGTCCTGATGTTTTCATGAAGATGTCGAATCTCAAATTCCTGAAATTCCACTATTCTCATTGTTCCCAGTGGTGTGATAACAAGCATAAAATTCAGTTCTCTGAAGACCTTGATCATTTTCCGGACGAGCTTGTGTATCTTCACTGGCAGGGGTACCCTTACGAGTACCTGCCATCAGAATTTAATCCAGAGGAACTCGTTGATCTCAGTCTGCGTCATAGCTACATCAAACAACTGTGGGAAGATGAGAAGGTACATTCTCCTCAGCTATATATAATTTTATTTATCTTAAAAAGATTATTCTTTTGTTTTTCTCCTTACTAATTATTATAACCATCATCTAGGTGCCACAGAATACAGAAAAATTAAGATGGGTTGACCTCAGTCAGTCACAAGGCTTGCTGAATCTATCAGGTTTGTCCAGGGCCAAAAATCTTGAAAGATTGGATCTCGAAGGCTGTAAGAGTTTGGTTATGTTGGGCTCATCAATCGAACAGATGAACAAACTAATTTACCTGAACCTCAGAGAGTGCACTAGCCTTGAGAGTCTTCCGGAGGGAATCAATTTGAAGTCTCTAAAGACTCTGATCCTCAGTGGCTGCTCAAACCTTCAGGAGTTTCAAATCATATCAGAAAATATTGAGTCCCTTTACTTAGACGGCTCAACCATACAACGAGTTGCTGAACGCATTGAGAGTCTTCGCAACCTTATTTTGCTGAATCTCAAGAATTGTTGCAGGTTGAAGTGTCTTCCCAACGATCTTTACAAGCTGAAATCTCTTCAGGAACTGATTCTCTCTGGCTGCTCAGCTCTGGAGAGTCTTCCACCCATCAAAGAGGAGATGGGATGCTTAGAGATTTTGCTTATGGATGGAACTTCCATCAAACAGACACCTGAAACGATTTTTTTGAGTAACCTGAAGGTGTTTTCGTTCTGTGGATCTAGCATCGAAGATTCCACAGAGTTGGCGTTGTTGCCTTTCTCAGGCAACTCTTGTCTTTCAGACCTCTATCTGACGAATTGCAATATCTACAAATTGCCGGACAACTTTAGTTCCTTACACTCGTTGAGGTCTCTATGCTTAAGCAGAAACAACATTGAGACTCTACCTGAGAGCATCGAGAAACTTCATTGTCTGTTGTTTCTTGACTTAAAACATTGCCGCAGGCTCAATTCTCTCCCGGTGCTTCCACCTAATATACAGTATGTAGATGCTCATGGGTGTGTTTCTCTGGAAAAAGTTGCAAAACCAGTGACAGTTCCCCTAGTAACTGAGAGGATGCATACTACTTTCATTTTTACGGATTGCTTCAAACTGAACAGAGCTGAACAAGAAGCTATTGTAGCTCAGGCCCAACTCAAGAGTCAGCTACTGGCAAGGACATCTCTTCAACATAATCATAAGGTCTGTCTTCATTTTATTCTCTTGTTCCGGTGATATCCTTATCATACGCTCATGCTTAAATGGTTTTCTTCGTAACCCTCCACTTCAGGGACTAGTTCTGGATCCTCTGGTTGCCGTTTGCTTCCCAGGAAGTGACATACCCTCATGGTTCTGCCATCAGAGTACGGGGTCTTCGATTGAAACCGACCTCCTTCCTCACTGGTGCAACAATAAATTTATTGGAGCTTCCCTAGGTGTTGTTGTCACCTTCAAGGATCACGAAGGTCGTCATGCAAACCGTTTATCTGTAAGGTGCAAGTGCAGATTTAAAAATCGAAACGGTCAGTCAATCAGCTTTAGTTTCTGTCTTGGGGGATGGAACGAGTCATGTGGATCATCTTGCCATGAACCACGGAAACTTGGATCTGAACATGTGTTTATTAGCTATAACAACTGTAATGTGCCAGTCTTCCAATGGAATGAAGAGAGTAATGACGGTAATAGATGTCGTCCCACTAGTCACATCCAGTTTTTTGTCAAATGATTTTCATTATTATTGAGTACAATTATATTCCAGTCCACTTGAATCATCCGTCCTCTAAAACTCCAAAACGCAGCAACAAGGCCTTTTCCCAATGTACACCATTAATACAGTCACTGAAAAGCCTATATAATGTAACGTATTATATGCTGGCTTAATCAAAATTTATTTTAATGAAATCACGAGAGTGAACACGCGGAAACATACAAAATGAACTATTCAACTACTATTTTTCCAAAATCAACTCATATTTTCTGGGAGTTGAACGTTTGTTATATATGTGACATGTTAAAGCTCCAGTTTTATATTACAAGTTTTCATCAACGTATGATCAGATATCAAGAATTGAGTATATAGGTACTGTATTGAACCGGAAAATACATCTGACATTTAGTTAACCGTGAGGTAAGTTTAAGCATTGAATAGCTAATAAATAGCTGATGTATTGATTCAGGAATGATTTATATATCGGCATACCAATAAAACAATATATTCGTTGGATTGAAAAATGAGTCTAGCAGTCATAAATTACTACATAATTAATATACAAATTCTAAAACATATAATAGTTTCGATTTTGTTTCGGCTATGTTTTCTTTCTAAAGTTGTGACTGGTTGGTTATAGAGTAAAAAATTATTATAAACTTTAATTTACTCAATATTTCACTGAAATTTTACCAATCAAATAAATACTAATTTTGAAAGTTTACACTAGATACTACTCCTATTGAATAAGAGAGAAATGCACACTCATTTTTACTCTAGATTTTATTAGAGTAATTTCATTTACTCCACATTCTTTTTCATTTTTCACCATTTATTTTTTTTCCTTTTCACCATTTTTTACTTCATTTTACTTTTAAGTTACCAATCACAATTTTGTTTTTACTTTATTTTTTATTAGTGTTTGATTTGCTCTTGTTCACGACACAATAATCCCATTTATAATTCAAGAAAAAAAATCCCATAATGCATAGTTTACTCATTTTTGTTTCTTTGTTTTGCTTTGGATGATAAATACTTTTTTTAAAGAAAAAATGAGAGTAGTGAATAGTTTGAGTCGGTCACTCACGGTGCATGGTCACTCTCTCTGCACGTTCTCTTGCCCTCTTCTCCTCTCTTCTCTCTCTCTCGTTATATCCTCCTATTAAAGACTCTAACCAGTCCTGTACAAAGAGTGAGAAAGAGACAGAGTCAGAGTTTGTAAGAGAGCCTTCCATCAACCATCCTAACTAAACAATGGACCTCTATGGCTTATCATCACCAGACTTACTTCGAGTCGATGACCTTCTTGATTTCTCCAATGAAGACATCTTCTCCGCCTCTTCCTCCACTTCCACCGCCGCTACTTCCTCCTCCTCCTTCCCTCCTCCTCAGAACCCTAACTTCCACCACCACCACCCTTCCTCCGCCGATCATTCCTTCCTCCACGACATATGCGTTCCCGTATGTTCTCTCCTCTTCATTTAGACTTTCTTGATTTTCTTTTATTTTAACTTTTTTTGGTTTTCTTGTTTTTTTGTAGAGTGACGATGCTGCTCACCTTGAGTGGCTCTCGCAGTTCGTCGACGACTCCTTTGCTGATTTTCCGGCGAACCCATTGGGAGGAACCATGACTACCGTCAAAACTGAGACCTCGTTTCCCGGCAAACCAAGAAGCAAACGATCGAGAGTTCCAGCTGCTTACGCTGGAACATGGGCACCTATGTCCGAATCCGACCAGCAGGTTCATGTCGCCGGGAAACTCAAGCCTAAAAAAGAACACTCCGGCGGAGGAGGAAGAAACTATCAGTCCACAACGGAGACGGCGGAAGGGGGGATGAGGAGATGCACTCACTGTGCATCGGATAAGACGCCACAGTGGAGGACCGGTCCACTCGGGCCTAAGACGCTGTGTAACGCATGTGGAGTCCGGTTTAAATCCGGTAGGCTTGTACCGGAATATAGACCGGCTTCGAGTCCTACTTTCGTTTTGACTCAGCATTCCAACTCTCACCGGAAGGTGATGGAGCTTAGACGGCAGAAGGAGGTTATGAGACAGCCACAGCATGTCCAACTTCACCACCACCACCACCACATTCCTCCGTTTTAGTCAGACGTCACTTCTTTTTTTTTTTGTTCTTCTTGGGGGTTGGGTTTGGGGGGAGTCACGTGATGATGACGTTTTGCGATCATAGCGGCGTTTATCACGTGACGGACGAGCAACGGGAGCGTAAAACTAGTTAAAAATCAAACTCTGCTAAACTCAACCCCATTAAATTGTTAATTATTACCAATTTTAAACTTTATTTTTAGCTTTTCTTCTACGTTATTTATTTAAGCCTTGTTTTTCTTGAGAAAACAAATAACAAATCGTTAACAAGTAAAAAGCAATTACAAATGAGTAAATCATTTATGAATTAGGAAAGGCTACATTAATTCTTGCTTATACTAAACGACGTCAGCTGTCAGAGTTTAAATATATTATCCACTTGCACCCTTTTTGCGACTTTACGTTTCGACCAGACTTGTTTAGATACAAACCAGAAGAAAAACCATGGAGGCTTGGTCCCCGTTTAGTGAATCTACTAGACACATGTTCTGTTTTCTTTAACTAAGCTGGTTGTCTCAGATTTTTCTTTAGTTTGACGACTCTTTCATAAGAAACAAAAAATGAACCTATTGAAGATCAATAAAAAAAAATGCAGCTCAAGACCGGTTATATCCGGTTATATGAAGATTAAATTAAGATTCAAAAATTGAAGATCAAGATCGGTTATAAGAAGATTAATGGACATTCGACTTTGATGATAGCACTGATACCATATTACGAAAAACAGATTAAGCTTGAGAGTTGAAGATGAAGTTTGTTACATTAGACCAAACTAAACCCCAATAGATAACCAAAATTAGCTAAAGGAAACTGACTAAGTACATAACCAAGAATCTAATGTTCATATAAGTATAACCGGTCTTAATCTTCAATAGAACCGAAACTTGGGTTATAGACACCCTCATGGTGGTATGATATCATAATTATCTTGTATTGCTACTAAAGAACCAAAACCCTTGAAACAAACAAAAAAAACAAGATATTACATCTTTTGCCTTTAACACTAAACAAAACAATTATAGTCTTAAATCAAATTCGTAACTAGAAAATGGGGTTTGATTTTCCTCATAGGGAGATACAATAGTTGCTAATCTTGTTCACTTCCTTTGTCAAAAGGGTTTCTCTCTTGCTTTATTGCCGAAGCACGGTTCGATATTTGAGGTTGAACAAGGCAGATAATTCAATTACACAATACTATAACAATACTGTTGGTTACTTCTTATTCTAAACTAGTTCAGCTCCAACATTCTAACATAGAAGAGCAAAGAGACGAGTATATACTTACTTGAGAACTAAATCGAGAAGCTTCTCTTGTGGGAAATTCTTTAAGTACATCTTTCAAACCTGTATATACAAATCAACGGTGGTATAATTAGATAACGTTCTGTTTATCTATGCATATATCTTTTTAACCAACTATCTACCGAAGTGTAAGACAGAATAACAAAACATACCTGCGGCTTGATTTTCAATCTTATAGGCCGAGCCGACTACTGAATCAAACTCTTATCTCAAACTCAAACTCTTATTAATGATCTCACACAATGCTTTAGAAAATATCTCAAAACTAAAGCTTCTCACACACTCTTAGGTCATGCTACACATTAGTACCCTTTATATATAACTCTCAATATCCTAAACTCATTAGGAAACACATTCTAATAGATAACTCTCAAATATAACTAACTTCCTTTTCCATAACTCATTAGGAAGTTATTGCTTGTCTTTCAAGCTACTTCAAGTTTGAATCAACATTCTCCCCCTCAAACTTGTAATCTCCTCTAGACACATCTTGAATCCCGATCAAGTCTCTCATCTCCTTAAACCTAATTCTTCCAAGTACTTTAGTGAGTATATCCGCCTTTTGTTTCACCCCGGCAACATGCTCCACGCTTACCAAACCCTTTTCGACGCATTCTCTTATAAAATGGAACCTTGTGTGAATGTGCTTACTACGCCGATGGAATACTGGATTCTTGGACAAAGCTATTGCAGATTTGTTATCGATTCGCATCACTACTTTATCACTTACACGCCCGAACACCTCGCCAAGAAGATCCTTCAACCATATTTCTTGCTTGGACGCTTCTGTTGCAGCCATAAACTTGGCTTCACATGAGGATAAGGCAACTATTTCCCTTTTTTGAGAACACCAGGTGATGGGATTCCCACCGAGATAAAAGATATGACATGTGGTACTCTTCCCATCATCAGGATCAACGTTATAGCTGCTATCACTGTACCCGATCAGACCTTCTTGCGAGCCGACATCAAACTTGAGTCCGTATGATAGGGTGCCTTTTAGGTAACGTAACACTTGCTTCAACGCAGCTTTATGATACTCCTTCGGGTTATGCATATACCTGCTTAGAACGCCAACGCTGCACGCAAGATCAAGTCTCGTGTGTATTAAGTAACGCAAGCATCCAATGTTCCTCCGGTAATCCATCTCATCAACGCTTACTTCTTCTTCTGCCTTGCATAGCTTCAGACTAGCATCCATAGGTATGTGTACTGCGTTGCATTCTTTCAAACCAGCTTCTTCAATGATCTTTTCTGCGTACTTCTCTTGACTTAACACAATACTCCCTTCTCTCTGCGTAACTTCTATCCCAAGGTAATAGCTCAATTTGCCAAGATTAGACATATCAAACTTTGCTGCCATATCTTTCTTATAACCGACTATCATTTCTATGTTTGAACCTGTCACGAGCAGGTCATCCACGTATACCGCTACGATCAGGAGATGACCTTGTTCTTCCTTTCGATACAAAGATGGTTTGTTAAGACAACGCTTGAAGTATAACTCGTGCAATATTGCAAGCTTCTCACCATGCCCTCGGGGCTTGTCGCAGACCATATAGTGCCTTCTTTAACTTGTAAACCTTAGTCTCTTTTCCAAACTAAGTCCCACATTGGAGAATTAGACAAGAAGTGTCTAATATATAAAGAGATGTCCAACTCTAATAGTACGAGACCTTTTGGGAAGTAAACCAAAAGTAAAACCATGCTGGCCAGCCAATTAGGCCCAAAGTGGACAATATCGTACTAATCAAACAATATAGAGTTGTACATGGATTTAATAAATCCCAACACCGACCACACTGCGTATATGTTTGCCTGCTTGTCTGAGGATAGAGATAATTAACATTTATATTCGTGTTGGTACATATCCAATATCCTGATAATTTATGGATGATATAAACCTGAGCTAAAGTAAAGTGGTCGTTACTAGAGGATGAGATGCAGCAACGTTTACACTCTCTGCATACCAAAACCGAAACATATATGATCCGAAAGAAAAACAAGGGCATCCCAACCATAGTTAACACCGACTGATTTTCTATAGGATACTCCCTCCGTTCTTAAAACATTCATGTTTTAGAATTTTTACACTTTTTAATAAAACATATTAAAATTTAGCTGTAAATGCATAATTTTTTGTAATTTTATATTTCCTATATTTTTAAATCAATAAGATTTTAACAAATGCAATTAATGTTCTTGCACTTCACAATTTCTTATTATTAGTTGACAAAAATTGCATTAGAAATATAAAATATGCATCTTTTTGAAACAAAAGTTTTCTCTGGAATATGGATCTTTTAGGAACGGAGAGCTAAAACACTCGATTTCTTGAGAGGATGATCAAACTCACTCAAATGGCATAGAGAATAGATAGTGTGGATTTGATTACGATTGTTTGGCTTTGCATGGCAATTTTTAAATTTAGTTCATGTGAACATGAATACTTGCATAATTATATCTTAAATACTATGCAGAAAATCAAAACTGAAATTTTTATAAAGATAGTCACAAAAATAAACAGACGAGTTGGAACCACTGTCTAATACTGATCACTAGCAGCAACTTTTCTTGTCTTGCACCTATTATGTGAAGTTTCAAGCTCTCTATCAGCTCTCTCTAGTCTCATCACTTGACAAAGTAGAGCTTGCCCATGACATGAAGGACAGCGACAAAAGCAATGAAACCAATGCTCATAACAAGGACAACATTGGGGGAGATCTTGAGACCCGGTGCGTCATCCGTGTAGAACTGAAGCATGGATCCTGCCGCACCACCACCACCAGAGGCTCCTCCTCCACTTCCACTTCCGCTAGGCTTCCTCCTACGCATGCTAGCAGCTGCAGCTGCACTTCCTCTCTGCGGAGCTCCACTTCCCACCATCCTTCTCTTCTTTAACTAACTGAAACATGTGCGTTAAAACTTTAATATAATCATCAAATTAATTAGCTAATAAGATGAGTTCAAACACAGCGAATCAATGAAACTAGTAAAAGACTCGAGGCGAAATTAAGATGATCACTGCAAAATTCTCAACACGTGGCGTTCGGATTCAACATTTGTAACCAACATAGCGAGATTCTACACTACATTTCTCAGATACGTCAAGGCAACATGAAACCGTATCAGATCGTAAATCGATGATCAAACGCGATTCTGGTTTTCAACATCGAGAGATCACATAATCAGATCTACACTCTCATCTAGCTCAACAACAGATCTACGGATTCCTCAACAACGATACCATTGAATCACACAATCGCAGCATCTAATTCAAATAAAAAAAACTAACCTGATTCGCCTTAACGATAACGATAACGAGACGACGCAGAGATGTTCGGATCTTTTATGAGTTTGACCCGACTCTTCCCGTTTTTATAAGAACGCGTTACTCTCGCCACGCACATCATAAGGTATTAGCCAATTAAATATCGCCACCTCAGCGTAAGTGCTCCCGTGGTGGAGTTTGGATATAACCAGCGTAAGCCCAAACTGTAGGCCCATAAAAGCCCAAACGAAAGCCTATCAGCGCACTCGGACATGTATATTTCTTCCCACAATCCTTCCTGCGTACAGATAATAAATATACACAACTATTGTGTAATCATTTACTTCTATTGGTAGGTCATATGATAAGATACCTGAAACGAAATGTCTGATTTTCACAGGCGAATTTGATGTTCATGACTTTTCGATTCCATAAATCATGGGATACGATCAGATCCATATAACATAAAATAAAAATAAATTAATATATGCAGCAATACTGAATTAGGGCCAGTACGACCTCCATTATCGGCTCAATATGTTTTAATTTGTTGATTATAATTCCAAATGTCTTTTCGTTTTGTCTATGCAGTACGTAAAAAATAATCACAAGTTGAGTGCTACAATATTTGATTTACGTTAGTAACTACGGGAGCGGAGAACACCGAGTAAAGAATATGAATGATGAAAGAAGTTTCGTACGTACGTACGTAGACATTAAAAGCAAATTCATCTTATAGATCTCGAACACGAATCTCGAGATGGAGACAGATATGTTAATCAGAGAGTGTCATGATACATATCTATCGGGCATAAGTTATGGAGCCTGACAATTTGTGTACGGCCAGCGTCGACAAATACTGTAGTACTTTCTTTAACCTTCGTACATATCGATCGACTCCAAAATCTAAATTTCATAAATGTGTTTCCAGTCAATCAGTGCCATATATATTCATAAAATCTAAATTTTATAAATAAGATCCAGTCAATCAGTGATTCAGTGTATGTACATCATAAAGCAATGGCGCTTGTTTTATTTTATAGTAAAGAATCATGATCGAATAGTGAATGCTTAATGAAAACCAGAACCACAACTGGTTAAATTTAAAACAAAGTAAGTATGGAAAATAATATATACATTTAGGCTACTATTTTTCAAAACATAGTTTACCATAGCATTTAAGTATTTTGCATTGTATAGTCGTTACACGTTGTGCTACTATATAGATTCAGTTTTGGTGTGTATAATTGTATTGCTGACAACAACAAAATGGACCTTAGTTCTAAAAAAAGATGGACCATAATATTTTATCAACCAAATAATTCCACTCGATCTTCATGTGAAAAACACATGCTCCTTCCGTTTTTTTTTAAAAATGTATATTTTAGAGAAAAAAAAAATTGTTACAAAAAATATATTTTTTATATTTTCATTACATTTTTATCGACTAATAATAAAAAATTATGAAATTTAAAAGTATTAATTGCATTTTGTAATATCTTATTGGTTTAAAAATATACGAAATACAAAATTACATAAAACTATGAATTTATAACTACATTTTAATATGTTTTATTAAAAAGTACGGAAATTCTAAAATATATATTATTTTGGAACGGAAAGGGTATTAAAATACTAGTTTCGTTGATTACTGAGTGGAGCGTATAACATATTCATTTCTTAGATCGATAATGACTACACTGTATAGTGTATATCTTCCTTTTAAAATGACAATGATATATCATTGATGTGAATATAAATCAAGAAAAATATATGATGTTAAATCTAATAAATAAAGGTGGGGAAGACATAACTAAATAAGAAAAATAATTGAAAAAGACAATGATGACTAGGCATGAGACAGATTGGGTATCCAGACAATTTTAAGATATCCGAATCCTTATCCGACGGATCCATAATTTTACTATCCTTATCCGGATCCAGATTTCGGATATCCTTCTAAAAATTGTAATATCCGGCGGATATCCGAATCCGGATTTGGATCTTTAAAATAAAATAATATTAATATATATAAAATATTAACAATAATTTAAAAATAAAAAAATATATAATGTTTTTAATTATTTCTATGTATAATATTACAAAATTTACATGAAATTTATATATACTATTATAGAAATGAAAAATATATTAAATAAAATTAATTTATATATATATATATATTACTATTTTGGAAATAGTTATTAATAAAACTTACGGATCCAGATATCCGGATATCCGGACTAAAAAAATTAAGATATCCGGATCCGGATTTGACGGATCCAACATTTTACTATCCGGATCCGGATTCGGTCCCTCCGGATATCCGAATGTTCGGATCGGATCTGGATCGAATCTCGGATCGAATCCCTAATGATGACATGGTAAATAGTTTTGACGAGATGATATTTTGGTGTAAGGAAAATCAAATCGGGTCCCCTTCATTTTGCATTTATTATAAAACGTATTCGTGCGGTGGCGGTAGCTTCGTTTCGGGTATCTCAATTTATTACTTGTACTTTATTTTGGTTGTCCCTCCACTTTCATCTATTTTAGTATATAGTTTATTATTTACCACATGGAAATAAACAGATCATCGGTCAGGTATAATTTCTACTATGCTGGCATGTACCCTGGATCAAGAACTCGTACTTTCTTTTAATTCGAGTTGCAGTTGTCGATCAGATATTTGAGAAGGATGAAAGATTTGAATGGTTTCATATTTATTGCGTTTGGTATAGCAAGAAGATATATAGCGACAACACACTTGTATTATTAACATTCGTATTCATGATCATGACGCCTTGTAAGAAAATAAACTAGTAAATAGATAAGAGATTATTATTTTTATTCAAAGTTTAAAAATACATTTTAATATAGCAAATTATTTCTAAAAATATTACCAAACGGGTTACATTAAAAGTTGGATTTACCTCGAAATGTGTTTTGGTGTGCTAAATTAAAGAAAAGAACCATATACTACGTAAGATTTAGAAACTCATAGATATTTTTAGGTTAATTTATAATATATGTTTTGACAATTTAAAAATCATGTGATTTATGTATAAGAATTCTTTAAAATTTAGAGATTTAAAGTTGGATTTACCTCGAAATGTGTTTTGGTGTGCTAAATTAAAGAAAAGAACCATATACTACGTAAGATTTAGAAACTCATAGATATTTTTAGGTTAATTATAATATATGTTTTGACAATTTAAAATCATGTGATTTATGTATAAGAATTCTTTAAAATTTAGAGATTAGCACGAATGTTTCATCTTAGATATATCAAGATTCAAGAACCAGTTTTACGACATATTCTAGTTGCATCACACGAAGTATATATCATTGAAAAATACAGAAATGTTGCGTGATTCCACCAGAAAAAATGGTTATGCGTTGTCTTTGAGTTAACGTCCATACGTGTGAGTCGTCTTGTGGTCTTTGGAAGCTCGCGACGTCGACGTTGATGAAAGTCACACGTGTTTCCAAACAGTACACGCGTTAGAACCACTTGTTAAAAACACTAACATGAGTAGGCAGGCCCCTACTCAAAAACTTCCGGCTCCACCAGAGAGTCTCACCAATGTTGAGTTGACGTCTCTCTCCACCGTCTTCTACAGACTGTCGGCGGAGTACTCTCTCCCCCCCCCCCTGTTTAATTATAGTTATAGATTCCTCTAAGTTCTATTTTAATCTTTGTATAATATTTGCTTAAAGTACTTTGAAGCTGGTTCATTAATAGCAGTTGATTTAATAATATTATGTTAATAAAATATGGATAAAAAAACAAAAGCCTAGCTGTTGCACTTACACATTTGTTTTTTGCAGCTTGTAAAATAAATAATTACTTGTTTTAGTAACTTCTCTCCAGCTTCCATATGACTCCAAAAACCCATGTCGATTCTCTTTTCGATAAAATTCCATATTGTAAAAATCATGTAGATTTAGTGTACCTTCTCACTCACTATCTCAATAGATTGAACAATTACTTATATAAAGAAATCACGAAGAAAATTCTACAGGAATTTATATAAAATCATGTAGGTTTTTATATAAACGCTCACTACAGTAGGTTTAGCGAAAAATATATAGTATTAGAAACAACAACAAATACATTTTTCTATTAGCTATATTCTTATATTTAAAAAGATAAACCGTTATTTTGTTATAGTGGATGGGAATTAAATTGCGTTATCTGGACGAAAGTGATTCAAATCTGGTAGATAGTTACGATTCAGAAAATAAAACCTGAACTTTCGTAGTCGCACGAGCTACGTTTTAATACTATTAAATATTCAGTACACACTAGTAATTACAAATTCTTATTTTCAAAAATATTTATTTATTTTTTATAAAAAGAAGAGGAGAGGAAGTTGCCCTACTACATGAAAGCTACTCTCTTCCATCTTCTCGAGCTAACTGTATATAAAGAGCCACTCAAAACCCTTTCCCTTTATTCATTTTCTTCACCAAAGAAAAAAAATATAAACTTAACTAGACGACAAGAAATACAATACATTTCTTGATTTCTTGATTAATGGCGTCTTCGAATACTCTGGCGATATCTCCAAGGAAGCTCCGGTCAGACCTTTATTCATACTCTTACCAAGACGGTTCGAGCACACCACTCGTGATCTCTGTTCTCTCGTCTCTCATTGAACGAACGTTAGCTCGGAACGAGAGGATCAGCCGGAGCTACGGTGGCTTTGGTAAGACACGTGTCTTCGATTGCCTAGAGATTCCTGACATGACGATCCAATCCTATTTAGAGAGGATTTTCCGGTATACTAAAGCCGGTCCATCGGTTTACGTCGTGGCTTATGTCTACATTGACCGGTTCTGTCAGAGTAATCAAGGTTTTAGAATCAGTCTCACTAATGTACATCGTCTCCTCATCACAACCATCATGGTCGCTTCCAAATACGTTGAAGACATGTAAGTTAATTAAAGAATGTTGAAGTTATATTCCTCTGCTTTCTTGGAAAATAAATTCAAGTTAATTGACTCATTTTTCTTTGCCTTTGTTTCTTACAGGAACTACAAAAACTCATACTTTGCGAAAGTAGGAGGATTAGAGACAGAAGACTTGAACAACTTGGAACTGGAGTTCTTGTTCTTGATGGGGTTTAAGTTGCATGTGAATGTGAGCGTGTTCGAGAGTTACTGCTGTCATCTTGAGAGAGAAGTAAGTACTGGAGGAGGCTATCAGATCGAGAAGGCATTACGTTGCGCTGAGGAAATCAAATCTAGACAAATTGTTCAAGATCCTAAACACCATAATCAATTTTCAAGAATCTTCTTGTAGTCAAGAACTCTGTTTTGTTTTGTTTGTTTTGTCGGTTTGCATTCGAGGGTCTTTGACTTTCTAATTACCTTGTCGGTTTGGGCTTTTTTGAAATGTAAATGTAAATAGAGAAAATATAGATAATGATGTTGTATGTATCTATGTATCAGCACATGTAGATTCTTCTACGTACAATTGAGGTTAATGAAATGTTTTCTCATATGCAAAAGATCTTTGTTAATCTATTATGTGTAAAAAAAAAAGAGAAAAGAATGATGTTGTATGTAACCTATGTATTAGCAAATGTAGATTCTTCTATGTGCATGTTAAGGTTTAAGGAAATGGTATTTTCGTATGCACAATCTTTGTTAATCTGTTGTTTTGTCATTTAGTAGTTTCTTAGACATGTGAACTTTTAGCAAATGGTTTAGACACTAAAATCCATTGATTAAGAAATGGGTTGTCAATAAAATTATGTCTGTGATGGTGAAATCTCAGATATTATATGCCATGCATTATATTTGTTAAGATTGTTGGCAATCTTAAGGTCATGTTCAAACAAAACCAAACAAAAAAAAAAGAAAAAAAACAAACAAAAATGTTGTATTTTCTTTTTGTTATAACCTGACGAACTTAACATCTTAACTAGCAAACGCATACGTATTTACACTTTCTACATTGTAAAATACGATAACAGGATGCCCTTTAACAAAAAAAAAAACGATAACAGGAGAAAAAACAGTTCATGTTTTGTCTATATTTAGGAAAATAATAGTTCACAAGATATTTTTTCACAATAGGAACAGTTTAAAGGATTGCAAAGCTTTTATACATGAAAACGGTACAAAAATACACTAGATCTACATAAAAACTTTCTTTTGGGATAAAATGCAAACTATATTTCCAAATCAAAGTCGGTTACATTAGCTTTGAACTCATATCTTTTACTGCATAAACTCGTTGAAATTTTACAAGCGACATGAATCTGTGGCATGCACATTAACTAGGGGAAAACGCAAACAAGTTCCATAAAAATAGAAAATAAAATAAAAATAGAACACCCATCCATGGATGTTGTTTCTTTTGTCGTACATGAGTTGCAGACCATGCCTACTTACAAATATTCAAATCTGCCAAAAACTAAATAGCAGTTTTTGGATTTTTCGGATCATTCACTTTGCACAAACTTCAAGTCTTCATCTACTATTATGATCATTGATTTCATTGAGTTTGAGGGAATCCGTTATCTTAAGATTGCAAGTTGATGGCAACTTTCTATTTCTAAACTACCTTAATTTAGCATTGGAAAAAGAAATAATTTGCTTACAAAATTATGAAGGACCATAGTTTAAAACCGCTATTATACAAACCAAAAAGTATAGTTCAATTATTTTACCTTTTGAAGTTTATTATTCTGCTGGATCATTTAGTGCTTTATAAACTGAACACTGTTAGTTAGAAAAGATTATTTTCAGTGGATATGATTATTGTCTACCTAAAACTGGTCGTTAGTTCGAAATTCCAATTATGATCACAGCCAGGAAATGGACATTAGGAAGAAATCCCAAGTTCCATCATATACTTTCTACAAACAATAAATCAATAAATGAATTTTGTATTTTAGTAGTAATATGAAATTCTTGATAATCTATTATTGTTCGTAGACAAATCATGCGGATACTAAACATGAATTGTACATCCACATTAATCATTTTGGATACATGGTGATACGAAAAATATAAGTTAGGATTCGGGTGCTGATTTGGTGTCCAATAATTGATTAATCGGTGGCACACTGGCACATAAACATTCATTACAAACGATTTATCATCCTTTTATTTTAATGATGTGCATCAACCACTTTAAATAAAATAAAATGAATTAGTTCATTTGTTGATTCATTGAATCCTTCCCCTGTTTTGCATGAGCAAAATGGTAAAACGGAGCTCAATATTTCAGTCGAACAAAAATACTTGTCCGAATGTTGCATACTTAAGTTTGAGAAAACATTATAGAAAGAATCGTGTAGTTTGGTTCACGAGCATTTACCAACTAAATGCATCAATCATTTGATCTAATCCTTTGAACTAGATTTTACTAAAAATAAGATTATGAATGATCTCTACTGTTGTCTAACAAGAGATATACAAATTTATATGATTAATGCTTTGTAAAGTCACATGTTTGCACAAAAAAAATGCTTTGTAAAGTCTAAAGATTAATATTTAGATAAACTAATAATTAAGGTAAATTAATATGGTAAGTCATAATTTTAAATTATCTAAAATAAGAAAATTATATAAAATAGATGCACATATATAATTTAATTAATATTATCAACTATTAATTTATATCCATAATACATTAAAACAACAGTAATTAAAGTTCATATTAATAAAAATAAAAGAGAGCATAAATAAATTCAAACAGTTTAGTGATACCAAATTTAAAACTAATTAATATATAAGATCATAAGATTAACATCCCCTATATATTATTTGAGAAGTATTGTAATTTTTGTTTGTAGCCACATGTCAACACTATAATGATTCTTAAAATCCTTAGAGAAATATGTTGGTCCATCTAAATATATAATAAGCTTTTTATTAAACCACAATAAATACATTATTAAATGTGCTTCATTATTTCTTTAAATAAGATTACAGAATTGCCTAATGTGGCTAAAGTATATATGACAATTAATGATTTTGAATAATAAAGATTTGATAAAAAATAAGTGTGTATTATAATTATATTTGTTTAATTTTAAGCTATTAAAATAAATTAAACAATCATAGTAACTATATAATAAAAATTTAAAAAATTATTTATATATTATATTTTGAATTTTTTAAAACGAGTATAAATTACTAAAACTGTTAAAAGTTTCACATTCAAATTTTGTGATCTATGATTTAAAAAATTTGTTATGACATGATACAAATAATTAAAAAATAATATAAGTTGAAAGTCTCATTTAATAAGTATCAAAAATAAATGATATATAAATATATGTATCATTTTAAATTAAACTATATGCCATATAAAAACATATAAATATCTTGAAATTTACTTTGAACATTTTTTTGATAAAAATTTGAAAAAATATTGACAACTTAATTTTTTAAAATATTATAAATTACTTAAACCACTAATCCCACAGTGAAAATTTTGTTATCACTAATTTAGACTTTTTACTATAACAGATACAAGTGATTAAAAAATATGAGTAAAAATCATCATCTAATAAATATTAATATTAAAATATAACATATATATGTTACTATCATTTAAATTTAATTATATATCATATCAAATAAAAAAATATTTTTCGATTTATAAAATTTATTTATATGTTTGCACCAATTTAATTATATAAGTAGTAGATAATGACTTTTTAATTATTCAGTATATATTTATTATTTCATAATATGTTATAAACATATAATATATAAAATAATTTATATATATAATGTTTATTCCGCGCAAGCTTAACCTAGTTATTTAGGTATTTGATTGTCCAAAGAAGTGCATGGGCTTAATAGGCCTGCTAATTTATACAGGCCAATCTAATGATTTTTTTTTCGTGTGCGTGTACGATGAAGTCAGCCGGATGAAGTCATCAAAATCTAGTAAGAAAAAATTATTTCAGAAATTCATTTTTTACTATGATAAATACATAAAGTAAACAATGGATCGGTTTCAGTAAGTCGTCATAACGAAATTCACGCCAAGTTTTACGTTCAACAATCTATGATTATTTTCAAACTCCTCGCCTGACATTTTTATATAAATTCACACACTATATCGTTTTCAACCGTGGGATTGAGATTTCAATGGTGTAGATCAGTGAATGGATATCCAACGGCCAAGCAAACCACCATTAACGGCTACATTAACGTACAAGTTTCGCCATCGATACGATAAAACGAAGATCCAATATAATTCCAGTTCACCTTGATTTAGGGGTAAAGAAGAATTAATTACATATTACGACAACGAAAATTTCGACCACATGAAACTGTGGGCCTAACCGTTAACCGTCACGTAGGACCCAGTTCGAAGTAAGACAAAAGACAAAAGACTTCACGTGTCCGATACTAGACATTACTATGACTTATTCTTGGGTTCACCCCCTAGGGTAAACCTCTAGATTCACCGACCAATAGGATTGTGTTATTTCATATTCGATATCTTTTAAAAAGGGAAACAAAATATTGTCAAATTAATATTATCTTTTTAAAATTAAAAGGTAAGAAGAAATAAAAAAAACTAGTACTAGTTACAAAAAAAAAATTAACGTAGTCAACAAAACATTAAACCCTAAATCCTAATCCCTAAACCTTAAACTCTTGGGTCAACCCTAAACTCTAGGATAAATCTTAAACTCTAAATCAAAATCACTAAACACTAAAACACTCAAGAGTTTAGGGTTTATGATTTAGGGTTTAGAGTTTTAGGGTTTAGTGTTTTTATTTAGAGTTTTGGATTTATCCAAGGGTTTAGGGTTTACCCAAGGGTTTAGAGTTTACCCAAGGGCTTAGGGTTTACCCAAGGGTTTAGGGTTTAGGATTTAGGGTTTAGGGATTAGGATTTAGGGTTTAGTGTTTTGCTGACGACGTTAAAATTTTTTTTTTAATTCTTTTTTCTGTAACTACTATTTTTTTTTACTTTTTTATTTTAAAAACATAATATAACTTGCCAATATTTTGTTTCCTTTTTTAAAAGATATCGAATTTGAAATAATGAAATTCTATTGGTTGGTGAACTTAGAGGTTCACCCTAGGGGGTGAACCCAAGAATAACTCCATTACTATATGACACGTGGCTTAAAACAGTTGGGTAGTAGAGTCCTTCACGGGTTTCGATCGATGAACGATAAATCTATAAAGTAACACCAAGTTATGACTAACTAGTTACTTATTATTACAATGGCAATTCTTCTCTTAGAGCGATGTCACATTATCATGAACTTATTCTTTGGTCTAACTTTTATTCTATTAAACTCTGCTCATTGCTTTTACCCAAAAAGACTCAATATTTCTGCTGCAACGGGCGATTCAGATTGGTCTTTAGCTGGAGCTACGTGGTATGGCAGCCCCACCGGCTATGGAAGCGACGGTATACTAAGCAACATGCACTTACATCTCCATATAAATTATTTAGCTTTATATATAAAACTAACTAGACTACAAAATAATGAAGGTGGAGCGTGTGGTTATAAAAATGCTGTCGCACAAGCTCCGTTTTCGTCCATGGTATCAGCCGGAGGTCCGTCGTTGTATAAGTCGGGGAAAGGTTGTGGCGCATGTTATCAGGTTCTACATGATAAACTTATTACAATAAAGAAAGCGTTTAATAAATCAAAGTCCTTACGTTGGTTGATATAATGTACAGATAAAATGCACTTCGAAACCAGCGTGTTCAACGAACCCGGTTACGGTAGTGATTACAGATGAATGTAAAGGATGCGTCACAGAATCGGTTCATTTCGATTTGAGCGGTACAGCGTTTGGTGCACTGGCGAGTTCTGGTCAAGATAGCACTACAAGAAAACTGCTTGATACCGATGGACAAATCCGTCATAATCTCGTCGGGAAAGTAGCATACCGATGGAATACCGACGAAATATGTCCGTCGGTATCATCTCGTCGGTATACTGATATTCGTCGGCAATTCGTCGGCAAAATACCGACGAACACATATCGTCGGTAAATACCGACGAACATATTCCGTCGGTTTTTTTCTAAAATTTCCGACGAAATGCATCCGTCGGTATTTATAGAGAATACCGACGAAGAGAATTCGTCGGAATTTTCTGAAAAAACCGACGGATATGTGTCGTCGGAATTTTTAGAAAAAAACCGACGAAACATATCCGTCGGTTTTTTCAGAAAATTCCGACGAATTCTCTTCGTCGGTATTCTCTATAAATACCGACGATATGTGTTCGTCGGTATTTTGCCGACGAATTGCCGACGAATATCAGTATACCGACGAGATGATACCGACGGACATATTTCGTCGGTATTCCATCGGTATGCTACTTTCCCGACGAGATTATGACGGATTTGTCCATCGGTATCAAGCAGTTTTC
>NC_027751.1:3717800-3745872 GCF_000695525.1 Brassica oleracea var. oleracea
AAAAAAAAAAAAAAAAGTATATATATGTCACAGTAAATAAATGACTACAACAACATTGTTATGATAAAGTTTGGTTATTGTTTTTGTTGTAATTATTGTTTTCGCTTATTTGTTTGTAGAGTTGAGTGCAACTATATTGGCGAAACGGTGACGTTTCACGTGGAAAATGGTTCAAACCCCTACTCCTTCGCGGCTTTGATTGAGTATGAAGACGGAGACGGGGAGATCGGCCTAGTTGAACTCAAACAAGTTTTAGATTCGGACACATGGCTTCCGATGAGCCAATCATGGGGTGCGGTGTGGAAGCTTGACGTGACGTCACCTTTACGGGCTCCACTGTCTCTCCGGTTGACTAATCTAGACTCCGGCGAGACCGTTGTGGCTTCTGATGTTATTCCGGCCGGTTGGGAGCCCGGTGAAAAGTATAAATCGAACGTAAACTTTCAAGTCTAGCTGTACTCACGAGTCACGAGTCGAGTAATATCTAGTAGAAGTTATCTTCGTTCGTTACATGTTTGCTAACCTTAAATAAGCATGCAGCTATGTTGGTTTTTAAATAATTAATGTATACGCCCCCTAGGGCGAAATAAAAATTTGTGTTAAATTTCATATGGTGTATTGGTATAACGATAATCAGTCACTTGTATGATAACAGAATCCAGTAATCTGTTTGCTTAATTAGAAACCCCTATCTTGTTTGTTTTCGTAGAGAAAATTGTCATTTTCTAATATTATATTGGTCATTTTTTATATCGTTGATCTTGATTCGCAAATTAAAGTCTTAACTTTAACAGTCGAACGTACAAAAAAAAGACTTTCTTATTTTCAGTTTTAGAAAACCTGAATTAGCAATTGAAAAATATGTCAATACAATATATCAAAGGGGTTTTTGGTCAACTATCTATAATTGTTAATGTTAATTTTCACGTTCTTAAAATATGCTTTCCTTTTAGAGAGTAGGGAAGCTTAAATTACTTCCATAAGTACCAAAACTGGAATGCCATTTTTTGGAATAAAATAATGTGAAATTCTCTATTTCATTTATACCATAAATTGGTGTACCATTTGTTTGTAATGAATGAAATATAATATTTATTCCATCAATTCCATAAAAATAAAAGAAAATTCAAAGAAATTTATTTCATTCCAATTTTAATCATGAATAAATGGAATGAAATTGTGTTTCACTAATATTTAGTCAACCAAATTATTTTTCATATGATTGTTCCATGTTTATGTACATTTTGAATAATTTTTCATATTTTTTTGACTCTTAAAATAATTGATATGAATTTTTGAAGTTGACCAGGGGTATCTAAGTCCAAATCTGACCAAAAAAGGATTTATGGTATATGGACAATGTAGTTGTTTTTCTGTGGTGTTTTGGCAATTTTTTCTTAAAAAAGTTACTTTCCAGGCTTTTAATTGTTATGTTTTATGTCACTATTGGAGCACAATTATCGCTACATTTTTAATGTCTCTAAAGCTGTGGGGGGCCCAGGTTTTAGAAAAAACCGTATGCAAAGTGAGCAAAAAAGAAACGTCTGCTGTGTGTGTTTTGCACTGTTTGCGGGCTCCACCGACACGTGGTGGCCCGCGATTGGTCTATTTTTTTTTTTTTAATTAGAAAAAAAAAACTAAAAAATAAAAAAAAAATAAGAAACCCTTAATAGGGTATATGAGATAAAGATGCTCTTAGTTTTCTTTGATAAGTTTGGTGCAGATATAGTTTAGAAAGTTTCGGTAGACACATGTGCAATGCTGCAATAAGCTTTACCAACTATGTACAAGAAACAAGGTCAAAACTGTTACAGTTAAAATGCTACAACAGTTTTCTATAAATACAGTGTTCTAATGGGGCATCCGATATGACATTTGCTAATTGAATTAAACAAATACAGAATGTAGGGTTTTAAAATATCGTAAAAAAGATTTTAAAACTAGACCTATGTTTTTTTCTGAATAAATAGTAATAAAAGTTCGGCTAATCGGGTTATATTATATAGGTGAGCGCGATCAAATATTTTAGTACCTGAAGATAAGGGATCCAAAGTACAACTATAAAATTGGTGCGAGTTTAGGATATCTAAGAATACGAATCCTATAATGTATGCACTGAGAAACAATTCGAATATATTAATTTCCTACAAAGATACAATTTTATCACGTTTCTCTGAACTATAAAAAGAGAAATAACTATAAACGGGTGAAACAAAAATCTGACTAACTAGAAAATAGAGAAGGGAGAAGACGAAAGTTAAAGAAAGTGGAAGCAAAGGAAAGAAACGAAGACAAGAACGCCATTGTCGCCGATAACTTGTACCGATCACAATGCTTCTCTCCAGCACCAATCAAAATTACGGTCACGCTCGCCGTTGAGCATGCACCTCCCAGCGATAAAAACGACAAAACCTGAATAAACACAAAGATTATAAGGAGATTATGATTACAAATCTCATTAATATGTATGCTTTTATTTTTTACTACATTGCATTACTTAATTTAGACTATACTACTTCTGTTTTTGCATGTGTGTTTGTGTTAATTGGTTATACTTATTATAAATGTAAAGAAAAACGACATTGAATTAAGTTCCTTTGAAGGGTCATCAAAATTTAGAGAGTCGACCACCATCCAACAACGACAACATAGATGTACAAATTGATGTAATCTAGTGATTAAAGCAAAGCAAATGTTCGACATTCCACTGTAATTGCTATGTACTAGATGTTGGATCAACTCTATCTAGCTTTGGTATAATTAACTCGTTTCAGATGAACCAGTTTAATATAGATATGATAATTTCCACAACTTATACTATTAATGCTTTATTAGTTTGAGATTGCACCACAAAGTCGATTACCAAAATAAAAATAAAAAAAAGTAGAGTCTAAGTTAAACAAGAAAACAACAGATTATTGACCTGAAAATTTAGAACACCGGATCTATTTTTTTACAGTGGATACCATTATTAGATAACTAAGTTGGTGTATAGATAAAGCTTTATCCTTTCAGTGGCTAATGCGGTTTGGACATCCATCTTTTTCTCATATGGTCCACAACAGACATTTATAGTGGGATAAGTTATTGCAGAAAAGCTAATGAAAAGTTGTGAAATGTGTTGCAATACCAAAGGTTCTTAGATTGTATTTTGATAGCAACCAATCAAAGATATAATCGTATATCCACTATGTCTATTACTAGCCAGTATCCACAATTGATTTATTTGGACCTCTTCAAAATATTTGGTTCATTTAAAACACACGTTTCTAATCAAATGAACTAATAATGTTAATCTCCTTTTGGTGCGTCTTACATTTGTAGATGAATGTAGCTTAGATTCTACATACACATAGAGAAGTATAGAGAACTTACCAAGTCTCCAGAGACGATGACAGATAAAACTGTTGCTTGCAGAGGAAGTCTTTGAACGATGATGGAGTACGCTTCAAGTAGGGCTAACGTAACGCTCCATGGTGTTACTAAACCCATCACTGTAACTAAATAACTGCTTCACAACACAACAGTCATAACTCTCTTCAAAACATTGTTTTATAGCTTAAAATGTAAATATTTCCAACTCTCTTTTTTTTACCAGAAGGCAGTGTAAGCGTAGAAATCGTCGTCATCGTTGAAGCACATGAAAAGAAGCGAAGCAGAAGAGAACAAAACCTGTCCAAGACGTAGACCAATGCTTGAGCTTGTTCCAACCGACGCCGTTCTGACCACTTCCATGAACTGAGACTTTGTTACCTCTTGTATTCCTTGTCATTCTTACATGCTTTTATCAGAGTTAAACTTTGACAAAAGTAAGAAACAGAGGAAAGGGTTCCTCTGTTTTTGCAGACAGAGGTGGAAAGACAGAAGTAGATGTGACAACAATGGGGTCAAAGGCTCATAAAAGGCATAATGGTTTTGCTTAATTATGGATTTTGTTCTTATTTCTTAACCAAACATCATCTTGCTGTTACAAGCAATTATCAAGATCTAGAAATATGATATCTTAATCACTAATAATTAGTCTTTTTATTCACAATAATTAGCTTGTGATTAAAACCAAAAGTGAAACAGCTAAACCACAAAATGATGGCTTTCCACGTGTACTAATGATCTGGAATCAATAATCTTCTGGAGACCCATAACCAGTGTTTTTAAAACCGGACCGGAAGCTGAACCGGATTTTTTTTGGGTCACAGTTCAATATGGTTCGACCGGATCAAACTTGGTTCAATACGGTTCGACCGGATCAAACTTGGTTCAATACTTTGGTTTAATATACTTTTAGTATATAAATTTTAAAGTAATGTTATTAAATATGATACATAATTAAAATATAAATAAATTTTAAACATAAAAACATTATAAATATAAACGAATTTTATATTTAATGGATGGTTTATAGATTTTTTATAGTTTTAGTGGCTTTTATCGGTTTAATAACTTTGAAATCCAATCCATCTACGTCGTCGGTTCATGGTCGAACCAATTATTAAGTCCAACCCGACTATATAACCGGTTCATGGTCGAACCCGGTCAACCATCAGGTCGGTCTGGTTTTGAAAACACTTCCCGTAACATTTACAAGCTCAGAGTATAAGTTTTTTTTCCAATCCAAGAAGAGTTACACATCAAAACCCTAATTCGAAAGTAACTAAAGGTCGACACTTTACATAAACTCAAATCGAAAGTTTCGATCTTTGCTAATATGTATACATAATGGGTAAATCACAAAAAAAAAAAAAAAAAATCATTGAATCGAGAGTACCTTAGAGGGATCTTCTTTAGAGGAGCGTTTAAGTTTCTTAGAGGAAGATGAAGATTTGCCCATCGTGCTCTCTCCCTCCTCTCCTCCTCTGTAGCTTCATCGCGACTCTTCAAAGTGAACCAAACAGGAAGTTGACCCGATACACAGAACCTATCGCCGCCCTCGATCTCTCCCATCTCAGATTTTCGAAAAGTTCGAATCTTTTCGCCCATAATATTAGAATGATCTCTTGAAGAATCAAAACATAGTTGCCTCTTAGAATCAGGAAGAAGATCATACATGCACACAGTCAAACAAATGAATTTCTTAACTGCATGTTTCTTTATAGCTTAAGTTGCTTCTAATCACAAGTGAAGAGGGTACCATGTTTTCAGTAAATTAACTTAACACCTTTGTGGATCTGATATTAGTTACCAAAGAAGTTAGTTGTATTCTGTTTTTCAGTTTGATCTCCGACAACAAAAAAGGTAATAAAGCTAGTGCAACCTCATACATATAATAGCATGATTAACTCACAGACCCCGTTAATATCTCTTAATGGTTATTTTAGTATATAATTGTTGACTAGAACTTTAGTTTAGAGATACTTAGACGGGTGTATTCAACTAAGAGTTTAAGATGATTTGTATTAAAATGACAAATCCAGTGTTATTCAAATGAGGATTTTAAAAAATACTTTCAAATCGAGTGTTATTGAACTTGTCATTTTAACAAACACTCTGAAATCCACTGTTATTGAACAAAATTTAAGTTGAAGATTTTAGAATGCTTTAAATGTTTTTAAGGTGTTTGAGAGAGATTTCTTAGTTATAAAAATAAAAATTCAAATCTCATGGTTTTAGATGAGATTCTAGAGTTATTTAACAAAAATTACACCAAATTCTAATATTCTTTTAAAATCATCTAAAAACTCACTAAAATCAAATCACTTCAAATTTCATATTCAATACACCCTCTTTAGATTTTGTGCTCCAATGCTAGTTTCTTATTTAAAAGTTCTTAAAAAATTACGTTGGGTTACAAATAAACAATTGAAAGATTTGGGGTCAATTAGAGAGGTATGTTCTGCAAATCTGATAATTTTGGGGTCAAAGAGTAATTATCCAAAGACAAAGGATCAGACTTGAAAATAAGCCAAGAATGGCCATTGGAGCTCACGACCTTTCTCTCCCGGATCTGGAGCATGATGGTGGAGGATCCGGCGACGGAAAAGCTTGATTCCATGGCGGAGGAAAGCTGAGACGGTATGTAACTGGAGAGCTTACTGCTGTTTGGGGAAAGGCTTGAATCACGGCGGAGAAGAGCACCGGCAGTGGAGTTCAGCCACGACGAAGACGAGACGGAAATGAACGACTATTCCGGAGAGAGAAAAAACAAAGTACCACACCTCTTTTCTATCTTCTAATTTCTCTACACGTGTCCACTAAGAAACGTCTCTTGCTTCCCCTAATTAAGAACCTTGTCTTCGATTTATATGCGTTTTTTCTTTTTTTTTTTTAAATCAAAATTAGGTTAATTAAGAAACCCATTAAAAACCTGCGTTAATTGTTCTCTAAGAGGCTAGGAGCCAACTAAAATGCAGTAGAAATACAAAAGGTAGAGCAATGTGATAATACAGAACAAATGAAAATGGTCAAAAATAGGGTTTGGGAGAAAATTTAATGGCAACAACAAAGTTCTATAACTGAGTCGGCGCCTGCGGTGAACAACCATGGTTGCCTCGGATGAATATTATTTATTCTATTAAAAGAGAATCACTCTGAAAAAATCTACTTAAGGTTGTTTGGACTATTTCCTAAGAGTTAATAATTTCATGGTCCTACTTAAATTTCTCCTAACAATATATTTTCATAAATTTCTCTGATTTTCTTTAGGTATTATAAGTGTGTCACTCCTACATTTATGGTAACTACTATATTACCTTCTATAAATCTCACCCCTTGATTATAAATTTCTCCATTTAGTTATTGATATCCCATATACAATTTACTAACCAGCATTTTTTTTGATGCAATAATATATAAACTCGTGGGTCCATAGACTAATCTATTATGTATGTGACCATATATATATATTATATAATGTTTATTTTAATTCTTAAATTCATATCTATATAAAACGAATGGTATAGTGCATATCACCATTAAATAATACATGCCATTTGAATTAAAATAGTCTGGTAAGTAATACATGTATTTTTTAAAAAATGAGTTAATGAAGTATGATAAATAATTATCACAAAATCATGTTTTACTATAGAACCGATCAAACTTAGTAGTATATTATATTATTTTCAGTTCATAAAAAACGATATTAACATATAAGTACTGAACAAATTTGAAAAAATGCATATGAAGTTAGTTAAAAATTATCTTCGGGCCAACTTATTTAATTGAGTTTTTACTATAATTCAGATACAACCACTTAAACTATATTATGGAAAATTAAAAAATACAAATATAATTAGGTCCAGAATTAATATTTATGTTATTTAAGTTTCAAGCTTGCAGGTTTCCGCGGGTTATTCAATCATATATTATATACTAAACACATTGAGATTGGTATAAACTCTTCAATAAATTTGGAATACCTAATTTAAACAAGATTTTTCTCTTTTGAAAAAGTATTAACCCCGTGTTTCGATTCAAAAGTTTGAATTGAGTTTTGAAAAAATATCATCCAATTTATACGGGATTTTATTGGGTCAACCAATATTGGATAGCAGGTTAATGATAGTTTCTACGTTTTTACCGATTTTTATCAGATTTTTATATATAAGGTTTTAACAAAATTCAGACCAGATTTATATGAATCACCTGATTTACTACTGAGACTGTAGGTTTGGTTCGGGTATGAAAACACTGCTAAAACTATTAAAAGTTCTACAATATATATACTATTAGATTAGCCCAAAATCTGCAAGTAAATTTTTTGTCTCATCAACTCAACAAATATAACTCTTACAAAATACACACAAAATGCAACAATGACGTTGTAACATAAGAATACACATATAAAATCTAAAATAAACTATTTGATAAATTATATAATTTTAAACTAAAATTTTTTTACTTTTTCGATATAATAACACTTTATAACTTAATAATATACTTCAAAACATCAAAACCAAAATAATAATTCATATCAAACAATATTCTTAATCGAAAAAAAATGAAACGCGGATCAAAATCTAGTAAATTATTAAAACATCAGCAATTACAAGTTCAATATATATATTAATAAAAGTGAAAGCGACAAAAATGACCCAGAGAATTTTCTCTCAAATCCTCTTAACACACTTCCATATTTCAGAGGATTTGAGAGTTTTTCTTTTTGCTTGTTTATAGTTTCGGTCAATAGATCGATCTTTTTGTTCGCGTAGGCGATTTTGTAGTGCAATCAACTTCAATCGAAGCTGATCTTATGTGTTCTTTCTTCTGCTTCGGTTGAGTTTTATTTGAATAAATAGTAAACTTTCAATTCAAATCGTTATCGATCTTCATGCTTTATATTTTCTGGCGATTTGTGTAGAAACTAGTAAAGATATCTCCTTTTTCGCAAAGACTTTTCATATCCCGTTTTGTTTTGTCTCGGGTCTTATCCTTCTTCTCAGATATGCACGTATTCGTTTTCTAGAGGAATCAATCTCTACTCTCCTTTAAAGTGGAGTCAACAGATTGCTTGCAGTGGAGTATCCTTGATGAAAAGGAAGAGGTGGTGATAGATTAATCTTGGCTGATTACAATAGGGATTTAGTAGAGTCGGCATCTGTATTGGGTTTTTAATCACTTGTATCCAAATCGGCTTTTGGGCCATTTAATATAAAAAGTTGACAAAAAAAAAAAGTGAAAGCGACAAAAACTAAATTCACAAAGTTTAGTAAAACTAAATTTATAAAATATAATTAGTATAGAAGCCATAGAGTCAAAAAAAAAGTTTACAAAGTATGACTCTGATTTTCTCTTTGTCGTATTATCATCCGTGAAAATGTAAATTCTAGATACACCTCAAAATTATTATTTTGGTTGTCCAAAGAAGTGCATGGGCCTAATAGGCCTGATAATTTACATGGGCCATCTAATGATTTTTTCCATTTGCAACTTTGCATCTAAATGTAGCAGAGGGATGTGCGTCATCAAAATCTAACAAGAACAAATATTTCAGATATATCACTTTTACTATGATAAAGTAAACGATGGATCAATTCCAGTAAGTCGTCATAACGAAATTCACGCCAAGTTTTACGTTGAAGAGTCTGCGATTAATTCAAACCCTTCGCCTGACGTTGGGTTGAATAATATTTTCTATGAAATTTACACTATATCGTTTTCAACCGTGAGATTAAGATTTTAACGGTGTAGATCAGTGAATGGATCTCCAACGGCCAAGCAAACCACCATCTACGTTAACGTACAAGTTTCGCCATCAATACGATAAAACGAAGATTCAATATAATTCCAGTTCACCTTGAATGATTTAGGGCTAAACGAAGATTCAACAAAGAATAGTCTTGTGTGGTTCACGAACATTTAGTTCACGAGCGTTTACCTAACTAAATGCATCAATCATTTGAGCTAATCCTAGGTTATTAAAAATAAAACTAAGATTGATATCGGGAACCTTGTGATCAAGTGGTAAAGTAACTTGTTTGAAACGCCTGATTTGCTTGATATCCGAAATTAAGTCATATTACTTTTAAACATCCGTACAAATTTGTGCTTTTTTTCTTTTGCTCCATTTGCATAGAATGCAGTTCATCACCTAATTGAAATTAATGTAAGCTTTCATTTATTTGGAATACCTTCAAATTAAAAAAACTAAAGAAATAAAATAGGATAGGTGTGTTGGAATGAGCTACAAGAGATATATTAGTTTTATTATTAATGTATTGTTCAATATGAATAATAATTTCAAAAAATTAATAATAATAATAAATTGGTAATTTTACCTTTAAGTTGAATTTATTGATAAAAATATTAAATATATGATTTGATTACTATTATCAGTTATTATATCCATAAAATAAATAAAAAATCAGTCATTCAAATTTAAAATTTATTGATAAAAGTAAATTAGATAAATATAAATTCACAAATTTTAGTAAAACTAAATTTATAAGAACTAATTACTATATAACCATAATGTTAACATTGTTTTAAATAAAATACTTATATAAAAAATTCATAACTTTAAAATTCATAAAATATTTTATTCCAAAAAATAAAATTGCAAGAATTTAATTTTCTCTTTGTCGTGCTTACATCCGTCGAAATTATTATCTTGGTTGTCCAAAAGAAGTGCATGGGCCTAAGACCATGAATATCGCGGGTCCTTAAATTGGTTTCTTCAGAAAATTAATGTGTGGACCCTACTTAAATTTTAAGGTCTCCAAAGTCACGAAATAAGGATTGATCTTGGGAGAGTTTTTGCACTGTTTGTGGATCCCATCGACATGTGGCGGTCCGCGATTGATTCACTTTTTTTTAGATAAAAAAAAATAAAAAAAGAAAAAAAAAAGTTAAGAACCACATAAACGGTTTTACCGTTAATCATGCTCTAACAGGCGGATAATTTATAGTGGTCATTTAATGATTATCTTTTCGATTGCGTCTAAATGTAGTTAGACGAATGTGCTTCAGCAAAATCTTATAAGAAAAATAATAATCAGATTTTCACTTTTACTATGAATCTATGATAAATAGACAATGTTCAAATTTTCACTTCAGGCTCGGCCAAAGTTCGAGGTGTTAGTTCCAGTCTAGATGGTGAGGCTCATGCTTTTCTGTACGCACCAGAACATCTGGATTAAGGGATGGAGGAATTTTGGTTCGAAGGGGGGATATTCTTGAACTCACCAATATTATCAATACTCGTGGACAAGATGTGGAGCTGGGTGATATATTGTATATTGGATGGGAATGTTGCCAGAGTGTTCTCTTGAACGGGTGAATAAAGAAAGAAATCAAGCGAGGCTGACGTAATTGCTAAGAAGGCTCTTGTTGGCCTAAGCCTGTACTCTTGAGTTTCATAATGTTCAAGCTGCTTGGTTAATTGATTATTTGTATTACCCTATACAATATAATTTAATCTGTTGAGAGTAAACAATGGATCGATTTCACTAAGCCGTATAACGGAAATCACGCCAAGTTTTACGTTAATAGTCTGCGATTATTTTCAACCCCTTCGCCCGACGTTGGATTGAATAAATTTCCTATGAAATTTACACGCTATTATCGTTTCCAACCGTGAGATTAAGATTTCCACGGTGTAGATTAGTGGATGAATCTCCAACGGCCAAGCAAACCACCATTAACGTACAAGTTTTGCCATCGATACGATATAACACGAAGATCCAATATAATTCCAGTTCACCTTATTTTAGGGGTAAAGAAGAATTAGTTACATAATACGACAACGACCACATCCACATGTAACTAGGTATGGGCATAAAAACTGAAATTTGAACCCAAATCCAAATCTAACCCGAAATAAAAGTTTCGGACTGGCTCCAAGAAAATATTCCGAACATATATAATTATAGTTATGTATATGATATACATACTACTTACCATTTTTTGAATTTTGAATTATCATCATTAAGTATTTTAGTGTTATAAACTTGCAAATGTTGCTATCTTTTGAATTTGATATGTATTGAATACTTTTTATTCAGTTTAAGTATAGATTTTCTATGATTAGACTTTTAGTTAATTATTTTATTTAAGTATGATCCAAATTGAACAAAAAACGAACCCAAACGATATATAATTATTTGGGATGTGATACACAACTAATCCGAAATCGAAGTGCTAGCACTACAAAAAAACACGGGCATAACTACTACAAAATCAGTCGTTAAGTCGTCGTAATATGATGTTTACGACAAACGAACTACGAAATCAAAATCGTTGTTAGCAGTTCGTCGTAATGGACGATTCGTCGTAAAGGGGTCGTCGTACTCACGACTAACACCGGTCTTCATAATATAGACGTAAACTAATTCGTCGTACTGTAGATGTAATGTTACGTTCTTTTATTTAGTCGTAAAGATTTGACGTTATGTCGTCGTACCTTTTACGACGAATGAACATCGACTGCAGTCGTAAAAATGTCGTAATATTTATGACTACATTACAACGTAGTTCAATGTTAATTGGTCGTAATATTTACGACCAGATTACGTCGTATATATTAGTTTGGGAAAATATAATTAATTTTATTAAAAAATGAAATTTTAGATGAAATTTTAAAAATTCTTAAATTTGGAAAATTTTAAAGAAAAATATAATATATCATAAAACATTATCCAAAATATAATAATATTCAAAATACAAAATACATAACAGAAATAAAATCTAATTATTAAGGTTGATGTCGTCGAAGATCTCAGAACTGCGTTGAGGGGCCCGTTGCTCTATATCCGCCTGCTCTTCCGGAGTGGGATTGGAGTTAATGGTCGGACGTACAGCTTGCCACATATTTGCAAGAGCCGGGTTAGTCTCTACAAGAATGAACATCCCCACCAAAGACGTAATGTGGGTCTTGTTGGCCTGGTTGTCTGCCCGGAGCTCCGAAATGGCTTGGTTGGCAGCCGTCAAATCTGTATGGAGCTGAGAATCGTCCTACATTCTCGCCGCATATGCAGCTCTCGCCCTCGAGACATCGTCAACCGTACCGATCCCGATCACCCGTCCCTTTTTCTTCGGGATAATCTTAAATTAATTAAATGAATATTAGTACATGCATATATAAAACTCAAAAATTAAAATGTATAAAATATATTAAAAAGATTGAAAATTTTACCTGCTCAAAAATTTTGTCTGTTTCGACGGTAGACAACTGAACCGGTTCACCTTCGGGATTTTGTTGGGACATTTGTGCCTGAATCTCCTGGATCCGAGTCTCTACATCGTTGTAGATCATTTCTGCTTCATGATGCACAAACGTCCCATCAGAATGCTGGTGTGTCGTCTTGTAAAGTCGGGAAAGAGACGGTGGTGCTCCTTCTTGAGCAGCCTACAAAAAAATTTAAATTAATTAATCTCATGCCTTCAATAAACAATTAATTCATAATTTTAAAATTTTAAGAAAGATCGAAGACTTACAATTTGAAGGGTTTTCCCGGCAAGTGGGGTCTATCCGGAAGTATGGGGTATGGGCAAATTGTCCTAAGCATCATGTGTCAACCTAGACGCGGAGCACTTGAGAGACTTTCGAACATACTTAGGAAAATTACAATAAGCCTTTAAGCTCTTCCAAACATCATCGCTGATGTAGAGGGGTTGCGTCCTATCCCCTAAAACCCTCAACTTCTCCTTCCAATCCGCAACATTGTTTTCTAGGCGAGCCATCGCCTAGTCGTTGAACGCTTCCTTCACCGTCTCGTTGACAGCAATAGACCAATGAATGTCAGGGACAAAACATTTTACATGTTTCCTGCGTGAGAGACGCCCTTCCGACCTGTACATGAATGTTTCTGCTCCATTGAGAAATTCGCTTTTCACTCTTCCTGCAGAATCTGTGTGCATACATCCAACTCCGTAGCAAAACTACGACTAGGTCGTAGTTAAAAAAACGTTACTTCACGACTAATTTATGACGAAACATTATCGTAGCAAATTTACCTCCTGTAAAGTAGACGTAAAGACGACGTTAAATTACGACGATACTATTGTAGTTTAATACGTGGTTGTTATGACCACGTTTTTTTGTAGTGTATATTCGAACCCGACTCTTGCAAATTTACTAGAATGTATACATATGTTATGTTACTAAATAGAACCAAAACCCGAATGCAAACTCCCAGACCTACATGTAACTGTGGGCCAAACCGTTAACCGTCATGTAGGGCACGTTCGTAGTAAAAAAAAAAGACTTCACGTGTCCTATAAGTTGGGCTACTAGATATGACACGTACGTGGCTTTAAACAGTTGGGTAGTACAGTCCTTCACGGGTTTCGATCAACAAATGGTAAGTCTATAAGTAACACCAAGTCATAACTCAATAGTCACTCATAATTACAATGGCAATTCTTGTCTTAGAGCGATGTTACATGATCATGAACTTACTCTTTGTTCTAACTTTTGTTCTACTGCACTCGGCTCATTGCTTTAACCCAAAAAGACTCAATGTTTCGGCGGTAGCGGGGGATTCCGATTGGTCTCTGGCCGCAGCTACGTTCTATGGCCTCCCCACCGGCTACGGAACCGACGGTATATATATATATATATATATATATATATATTTAATGCACATTGTATCTCTACATAATCAAGTTATTTTGCTCTATTTATAACACTAATTAACTAGAATATAAAATAATGATCAAGATGGAGCATGTGGATATAAAAATGCTGTGGCACAAGCCCCGTTTTTGTCCATGGTATCAGCCGGAGGTCTATCGTTGTATAAGTCGGGGAGAGGATGTGGTGCATGTTATCAGGTTCTGCATGATCAAAATAATTACAATTAAGCAGAAGCGTTTAATACATTTAAAATATATCAAAGTTTAAAAGGTTAAAAATAATTATACGTTTGGTTAATATAATGCACAGATAAAATGCACTTCGAACCAGGCGTGTTCGACGAATCCTGTTACGGTAGTGATTACAGACGAATGTGGACAAGGATGCCTCACGGAGTCGGTTCATTTCGATTTGAGCGGTACAGCGTTTGGTGCGATGGCCGTTCCCGGTCACGATAGCCAGCTTCGAAATGCAGGAGTTTTGCAGATTCTTTATAGAAAGTATACATGTCACATTAGATAAATAACTACAACAATATTGTTATATGCTAATGTTTGGTTTATTGATTTTGTTCTAAATATTGTACTTTCATTTATATATGTTTGTAGAGTTGAGTGCAACTATAATGGCGAAACGGTGGTGTTTCAAGTGGACGGAGGTTCTAACGCCTACTACTTCGCGGCTTTGGTTGAGTATGTAAACGGAGACGGTGAAATAGGCCAAGTTGAACTCAAACAAGCGTTAGATTCTGACACATGGCTTCCGATGAGCCACTCATGGGGTGCGGTGTGGAAGCTTGAAGTTACATCACCTTTGCGAGCTCCACTGTCTCTTCGGTTGACTTATCTAGACTCCGGCGAGACCGTTGTGGCTTCTGATGTTATACCGGCCGGTTGGCAGCCCGGTGCAAAGTATAAATCGAACGTAAACTTCCAAGTCTAGCTAGCTTAAGTTTATCTTACTCAGGAGTCACGAGTCGAGTAATATCTAGTAGAAGTTATCTTTGTTACATGTTTGCTAACCTTAAATAAGCATGTAGCTATGTTGGTTTTAAAATAATTAATGTGTACCGTGTACGCCCCCAGGGCGAAATAAAAAATTTGTGTTATATGGTGAACTGGTATAACGATAATCAGTCACTTGTATGATAACATAAAATGTAATTTGTTTGGTTCAAAACCCTCTATCTTGTTTGTTTTCGTAGAGAATATTGTCATTTTCTAATGTTCTATTGGTCACGTTTTATATCGTTGATCATCTTCAAAAAATATGTTTTTTTTATAATGTAAATATATGTCAGTAGGAGGAGCTTGTGGATATGGCGTGGCAGTGGCAAATCCACCGCTATACGCGATGGTTTCAGCCGGAGGCCCTTCACTATTCAACAATGGAAAAGGATGTGGAACATGTTATCAGGTTCGTATTAAAATATATAAGAATTTTTTTTGGAACGACCCAAAATTAAACATAATGTTTATTTAACATAAGATCCACATATTTACATACATATATATATATATAAGCAATAAATGTCCTATTTTATTTATGCAAAATCAAATGTGGTATTGAATAATTTTAGGGTTGTGGTGGCCGGGCTAGATTTGGTGTAGAAATATATACATGCATGCAAGTCTGAATTACGTCATAATAAAGTGTTACAAAATAGTGAAATACAAATATATAATTTTTCTCAACTATATTTGTAAAAATAAATGTCTGTTTATTTTAGATTATGTGCACCGGGAATCCAGCATGTTCAGGGAGCCCAATAACGGTGACGATAACGGACGAGTGTCCCGGTGGTCCTTGCGTCTCTGAGCCAGTTCATTTTGACCTTAGTGGCAAAGCCATGGGAGCCTTAGCCAAACCTGGCCAAGCCGCTCAACTACGAAGCGCTGGTCCTGTAAGTGTTAGTTACAGACGGTACGATTAATAAAAACAAAAGAAATGCATATTGAGATATCAGTATGAGCCCATATAATTAGAACTTCAAGTTCAAGACTTGCCATCAAAGACCCAAACTCATATTATAGGGTAATCTCTTGAAGAATCAAAACATAGTGGTCTCTTAGAATGAGGAAGGAAGACTGTTATACATGCAGTCATGCACAGTCTCACACCCACAGGTTATATCTAGAGAAATAGAGACGTTAAACAAATTACAGTTAAACTCTTAATTGCAAGTTTTTTTTTACAGTTTAAGTTGTTTAACAATCTTAAGGAGGGCTCCCATTTTCAATAAATTAACAACTCTGTGATCTGATATTAGTTGCCAAAGATGTTGTATTCCGTTTTTCAGTTTGATCTCAGACAACAAAAAAGTAATCGAGCTAGTGCAACCAGATACGTATAGGAGTTTAGGAGCCAACTAAAATGCAGTAGAAATACAATAGGATAAGAGCAATGTGATAACAAAAAAGATGAAAATTGTCAAAAATAGGGTTTGGAGAAACTTAGTGGCAATAAAGTTTTATAATAGAGTCAGCGCCTGCAGTGAATAGCCATGGTTGCCTCGGATGAAACTTGCAGTCCAACCCTCCTGCCATGAAACAGACACCTTAAACATAAAATAATCTTACAAATATTAAACAAAGAATCAGAAACACGTACCTCTATTTGAAGAAGTAGAATGGCCTCTTAAAATCTCCAACGGCACGATCAGAGGATTCTCGTTAAGATCACTATACACCTTCCCATGGAACACATAAGCCGTTGAATCCTCCGAGCACGAAGCGAACAGCGGATACAAGCGGTGGAACGCCACGTTCGTAATGTCTTTAGGATGATTCTTGAGAGTCTTGTACGGTTTCGAAGACAGGTCCATGTCAAACCAACACATCATCCCTTCTTTGCTTCCTACGATCAGATTATCGCCGCCGGGATGAATCGCCATCGATGAGATCTCTCTCAACCCGGTCTCGAGCTTTTTGATGGCTAGCTCTCTCTTCTGAAGATTGAAAACGCGCACGTTCTTTTTCGTAGTGATGATGAATATGCATGCCACGGTGGGTGGGGTGAAAGTGTGCAGACTGGAAGTCCGTGGAAGCGATTTCTTAAAAAATAAAATTAAAATTAAATCAATCGCGGGCCGCCACGTGTTGGTGAGGCCCGCGACCAGTGCAAAAACCCCTACACATTCGATTTCTATTTTGGGCTTTCTAAAACCGATTCTTAACATTTTGGTGGGGTCCCTCATTAAAAAGACACTAAGAACCCCTTTCCAACCTAACAATAATGATGGCCTTAGGAAACAAGGGTACAAGCGTATATTCAAATATAAATAAATATATATAATATAAACATAAAAATTATTATATAAAACTTATTACTAAAAATATACCATTCGAAAAGAAAAAAAATCACTTATTCATTTTTAGTAATTTTCCATTTAGTTGATTCATATTTTAACTATAAAAATACAAACAGATCAAGCTTATAAAAATATTATCAAACAAATTATTTTTAATAGTTCTTAAATATATGTCACAATATATTTGAATATATATGCACTATCTCTTATAAAAAAATACTATGCACAAAGATAATTATAATAGTAGTTTTGATATTTGCATATTTTGTATTTCCTTTATTTTAATACTATTAATTTTAGATTTTATATAATATAAAGATATAATTTTATTTTTATACTTATTCATGAAACTGAGTTTTTAAAATGGAATCGTAATACATAAACGGAAGCATAATTAAGCTTCCAACGTGTTTTAAAAAATGCATGTTAGAAATGTATTGGAATCGAGATTCCGGAAATTTCCACGAGATTCCGTTTTCGATTCCGGTTCCAAAGCGGGAAGCGGACGTCTAATGAAGTTTCCATGCAACCTAGCTTTATATAAACAATATATCAATAAAGGAATTTTGTATATTAGTAGTAATATTGAAATTCTTGACAATCTATTATTGTTCGTAAACAAATCATGCGGATACTAAACATGAATTGTGTATCCACATTAATCATTTTGGATGCATAGTGATACGAAAAATATAAAGTTAGGATTTGGGTGTTGATCATTTGGTGTCCAATAATTGATTAATTGGTGGCACATAATTAAACATTCATTACCAACGGTTTATCATCCTTTTATTTGAATGATGTGCATCAACCACTTGAAATAAAATAAAATTAATGAGTTCACTGCTGATTCATTGAATCCTTCCCCTGTTTTTGCATGAGCAAATATAGTAAAACGGAATTCCATTTTTCAATCGAACAAAAGTACGTGTGTCCGAATGTTTTTCATGAGCAAGCATACATAAGAGTAATATATGCTTGAGAAAACATTATACAAAGAATACTGCTGTGTTCATGAGCATTTGCCTAACTAAACACATCAACCATTTGATCTAATTCTTTGAACTAGATTAATAAAATTAAGACTAGGATGGATGTGTTGGAATGATCTCTAATTTTTGCCTACAGGAGATATACAAATTAATATTATTAATTCATTGTAAGCTATAAAGATTAATAATCTATAAAATAATAATTATAATAAATTAATATATTTAGTCTTAAGTTTAGATTTATCAAAATTTAAGATGAAATTCTATAAAATTACAAAATATATGAAAATATACAATTTACTCAATATTATAAATTATTAATTTATATACATAATACATCAAAACATCAGTAATTTAAAGTTCAATATATTAATAAAAATTAAAGAGACAAAATAAATTCACAAAGTTTAGTAAAACTAAATTTATAAGAAAAGTTTATATAAGACTATAAGATTAACAATGTTTTAAATAAAATAAGTTTTCAAAGTATAAAATTTATTAATTTAAATGGTAAGACTTTGATTTTCTCCTTGTCGTAATTTCATCCGTGAAATTGTAAATTCAAGATAACAATTTATATTATTGTAATTTATATTATTTTGGTTAAAAACGAGTTTTTATATTCCGCTAAGAATTTCACCCTAAAAATTCACCTTAAGAACCCCCATTAAAAGCATCTTTATCCCAATGTGCTTAGGAGGGAGCTTACAAAAAAATTAATAAAATAGTGGAGTGGGTCCCACTAAATTGAAAAAACCGGTGCCTATGCAGCTTATATAAGCACCGATGTCATTGTGCTGTTTGCACTGTTCGCGGGTTCTACTGACACGTGGCGGTCCGCGATTGGTTCGTTTTTTTAAATTTTTTTTTAAATCAGATAAAATAAAAAATAGAAAAAAAAATAAAATAAATAGCACCGTAAAAGAGGTTTCTGGGTTAAAGATGCATAACATGCTCTAATAGGCCGGATAACTTATACCAGGCTTGGGCGTTCGGGTCTTCGGGTCGGGTTCGGGCCGGTTCCTTTCGGGTCCGGGTCTTTTCGGGTCCTAAATATTTAGACCCAATAGGTACTTACAAATTTTCGGTTAGGGTTCGGGTCGGTTCTTCTCGAGTCCGGATCGGTTCGGGTCTTATAATTAAAATATCCATAAAATACCCGTAAATTTTCGGGTCCATATCGGGTCCGGTCCGGTTCGGGTATTTAGGATCTGAAAAAGACATGATGTATCCAATTTCATCAACTTTAGTTGAATATTTGTCATATATATCTAAAATTTTACAAAATAGCTTAAATGAAACTATTAATAATTAAAATAAAACATTAAAATAAAACATTTTAAAACTCTAAATTTTACATTTTAAATCTTTATATTACTTTAAAAATGTTAAAAATAATAACAAATGTTGTTAACAAAAGATATTTCAACTAAATCATAAAATAATATATATATAATAGAACACAAAAACATCATAGTTTTAGATATACTTGTTTTTAAGTTGGGTACAAATCGGTTCTTATCGGGTATGATCTATTCGGATCGGTTCTTTTCGGGTCCGGGTCTATTCAGGTCGGTTCCTTTTCGGTTCCGGTTCTTTCGAGTAAAAAAAAATTTGACCCAAAAAGTATTTGTAAATTTTCGGTCTGGTTCCGGATCGGATATTTTTGGGTCGGTTCCGGTTCGGGTCTTCGGGTCCAGGTTAAAATGGCCAGGCCTAGCCTAACTTATACGGGCCATCTAAAGATTTTTTCGTTTGCGTCTAAATGTAGCAGACGGATGTGCGTCATCAAAATCTAATAAGAAAAAATGTTTCAGATTTCACTTTTACTATGATTAAGTAAACAACGGTTCGATATCGTCATAACGAAATTCACGCCAAGTTTTACGTTGAACAGTCTGCGATTATTTTCAAACCCTTCGCCTGACGCTGGGTTGAATAATCTTTTCTATGAAATTTACACACTACCGTTTTCAACCGTGAGATTGAGAATTCAACGGTGTAGATCAGTGGATTGTTCTCCAACGGCCAAGCAAACCACCATTAACGTCTACGTTAACGTACAAGGTTCACCATCGAGACGATAAAACGAAGATTCAGTAAGATTCCAGTCTACCTTGATTTAGGGGTAAACGAAGATTCAACAAAGAATAGTATTGTGTGGTTCACGAGAATTTACCTTACTAAAGGCACCAATCATTTGAGCTAATCCTTTGAACTAGATTATTAAAAATAAGAGTAAGATAGATAGATGTCTGGGATTTTGTGGTAGAATGATAAACAAACAAGCTTGAGAAACTAACGCGTTTCGAGCTGATTCACTCCCGTTTAATCTGTAAAAATATGGCTGAGTATTGAAAATATCTCCTCTTTACTTTTATCCTCTTTGGTCTGGAGTGAATCAGCTCCGATCCATCTCTTTGATTTAAACTTAGTTTGAGGGAGAGACATATCTTTGATATGTATAATCTGGTTTTGAAAGTTTCTGTGTTTTCGTACTCATGATGACATAAAATCACGTGTGGTCTCTTAAAATTTTTGGTCCTTGAAATTAATTCAAGGAAGTTGTGATCGCAGACACCATGATCTACAAAGACAACAATTTTAAAAAAAAAAATTTACTTAGTTTGGATTTTTTGGTTGTACCTGAAATAACTGAATCCGAAGTAAAAATATTTGAACCCGAAGTAAAAATATCTGAACCGATCTGATTTGTAAAAATAGTCAAATGAGTACGGGTTAAGGTATTTCAAGACCTATACTGAAATACTTGATTTGAATCCGATCAGATACCAAACATCCATACCTAAATTGCATTTCCTTTTAAAATGAGTGTGGAGTGTGAACCCTTTTATATATCCGGAATATTTTCAAATTTAAAAAAATAAAAAGAAAGGAAAATTAAGATGGATGTGTTAATAAACTACGACTACAAAATATATAAAGTTTTATATTATTAATGTGTTATAAACTCTAAATAATAATATTTGGAAATTAATAATAACAGTAAATTGATATTTTTAGTCTTAAGTTGAATTTATCGATAATAAATCATAAAATATATTCAAATATATTATTTAATTAAAATTATCAGTTATTAAATTTATATCCATAAAACATCAAAACATCAGTCATTGAAAGTTCAATATATTGATAAAAAGAAAAATGAAAACAAATTTTAGTAAAACTAAAATTATAAAAACTAATTAATACATAACCATAAGATTAACATTGTTTTAAACAAAATATATTTTTGTAAAAAATAAAATTAACTTAAATACTAATAACTCTAAAATTCATAAAATATTTTACACCAAATTCAAATTTAAATATTTTACATTATCATGAATTTAATTTTCTCTTTGTCGTGCTTACATCCCTGAAAATGTAAATTCAAGATTACACCTCAAAAATATTATTTTGGTTGTCTAAAGAAATACATGGGTTTATCAAGATGGTTCGCAACATTGAGTCTATATGTCGATGACAAAAAAAACAGCACATAATAAGATTTTTACTTTTACTATGATAATGTAAATAATGTTCAGATTTTCACTTCAGTCTCGGCCGAAGTTCGAGGGGTTAGTTCCAGTCTAGATGGTGAGGCTCAGGTTTTTATGTACGCACTACAGAACATCTGGACTAAGGGATGGAGGTATTTTTGGTTCGAAGGGGGTAATCTTGAACTCACCAATATTATCAATACTCGTGAACAAGATGTGAAGCTGGATAATGTATTATCTGACATTAGATATTGGATCGGAATGTTGCCAGAGTGTTCTCTTGAACAGGTGATGAATAGAGAAAGAAATCAAGCGGCTGAAGTAATTGCTAAGAAGGCAAAAAAAAGAAAAGCTTTTGCTACGAAGGCTCTTGTTGGCCTAAACCTGTACTCTGAGTTTCATAACTGTTTGTATACGTCCCGACCGTCCACGGGCATCCATACCTGCTCTCTCTGTGCGTGGACCCTATCACATCTGACGGACGGTGCATTAATTTTTCGAAGTTTTGAAATCATTGTTTATTGGTACCCTGCAATCACCACTAGACTTTTCTCCGTGTTTTTGTCTCACTCGCACGGTATCACAAATCACTTTCCGATAGGTCACCTATCATTGCACTACTCCAGCCCAAACACGCTTAACCTTGGAGTTCTAAACGGATGCGTGACGAAAATGGTAGGTCAACTTTGGTGATATAGGTAGCCAAATCAATTCTCTTTCCACGTATCACAACTTAGGATGTTACAATTCACTCCCTCTCAAAGAATGCAACGTTCTTGTTGCGCTCCACGACAGGTCTCAAGACACCTCTCAGATCAGAACTGAGATGGCTAACATGGGTCTGATACCACTTATAACACCTCGACCGCCCACGGTAAGGGACCATCCACGCCCACTCTCTCGGTCCGTGGGTCTCATCTCATCTAACGGGCAGTGCATTAATTTTCCAAAGTGTCGAAATCATTGTTTACTTACCCTACAATCACCACTTGATCTTTCCCCGTGTTTTGGCCTCACTCGCACGGTATCACAAATCACTTCTCGATAGGTCACCCATCTTTTCACAACTCCAAATCTTTTCACTTCTCCAGCCCAAACACGATTAACCTTGAAGTTTTAAATGGATGTATGACGAAAAAAATAAGTCAACTTTAGCGACATAGATAGTCAAATCAATTCTATTAAGACTTTCGATATATCACGACTTGGTATGTTACCGTTTGGTAAATTGATTATATGTATCACCCCTTTACAATATCTATACTATTAAAGCAAAATCCCTACTCGGATTATGTCCTTAATTTTTGAAATTATTTACAAACATATGCCACTGCAATATTAATAATTTACTAGATCTTGACCCGTGCGACTGCACGGATGCATGTTTTATAGTATATACAAACTTTAGAAAATGAAAAATTTAACGATTTCATCTTAACTACTTTTGTTTATTGTTTAAACTATGTATTTCATCATTGTGACATGTAACATGGACGTTCGTAAAATGTTGTGAGCCATAAACATTGTAGTAAGAATTCTAAGGTGAGCGATAAAATCGATGGCATTTCAAATTATTTGATTAGTTGAATAATCAATATAACAATGACCGGTTTGATAGTTCATAAAAAATTAAGGTTTGTACGTTGGGTAATTATGTTTCTAGTATTGTATATCTGGTTTTTTTTTGAAACATTTATATGTGGTTTATACATAACTCTAGTGAATTTATATGGTTTTGGGTTTGTATGAAATGGTATTCTTATGATCAGTTATGGTTTTGGGTGTGTATGCCTTGGTTTGATCTATAATCTCACGTTTACATTTTATATGTATGTCATATTTCTTGTTTGATTAGCATTGGACCAACACAAAAACATGTCTAAAGATATTACAAAATTACAGGCTCATTCGTGTATGTTTGTTTTTTATATAGACTCATTCGTTTAGTATATGTAGATTTAGAAAGTTAATTATAAAATATTAAATTAATACATTGCTATCAATGTTTCCAAACAACATTTTATTCTTTTTTTTTACTATTATCCATGTTTCCAAACATATCTAAATGGTACTTTTACTTTAATAAGATAAATATATTGCTATCAATGTTTTCAAAGAACCTTTTATTCTTTTTTTACTATTATCCATGTTTCCAAATATATCAAAATGATACTTCTACTTTAATAAGATAGATATTATTAATTAATTTCTACCTAAATCTAAACAAATGTATCTCATTTGGAAAGAAACCATTCCCATATATTTGTATTTACTTTTCTCTGTTATAACTCTTAACAACAAATTAGAAATTGTATGCTGTCAACTATATTTCTAACGTTTTGCAATAAGTTGAGGTGAGCAGACATATATGTACCTAGGCCTACGTCATGAGACTCATGACGAACTAATTGAATATATTTTCATATAAATGAAATGTTCAACACATACTTTATTGGACAATTTAGGTTTCTTCGATGGTTAAGAACAAGTATGTTCAACTCATACTTTATTTGAAAATTTAAGAACAATGATGTCCCCATTTGCATACCACTGTTCTTTGATTTATATAAATTAACAATCAAACTTAAACCATTTATGTATTAACATTCTCCTTCTTTCAGTATAACTAAAAATAGTGGGTTATTTTAAAATTTATATTGAAAGATCTATTAAAATTTGCTATTTATATTATCTATATGATGGATCATCTGACAGTTAATGATTTTACTGATTGTTATTTTGTATGGGTTATTTTAAAACTTAAGAAAAATATTTATAAAAATGCAAGATACGTAAAACAAATATAGTAATTAATTTTATTATAAAACATATTTGCTCATTTAAATTTTAAATCATTAAAATAAATGTAAAATGATTTAAATAAAATATTTATTCTATTTGTCTTCATATAATTATATATTTATAATTTTTAAAACATTATTTATAAAATAACAAAGATAAAGAAATTTTACAAAACATCATGTTTTCCTGTAAAATTGTAATATTTTAAATCAACAGTATAAATGTTAAATTACACTAATATTTTCTTTAAAATATTACATTTCTTTTTAAATTATGATTTTTTTCGTGGTAGCATATATTATTTTTAACAGAAATGAAATTTAAATACATTTTTTCAGTTTGTACTAAAAAAGACACTTCAAATGCCAAACGGTGAATATATTTGACCTTTGAAAATAATAATTTGGCTTCTATTAAGAAATTTAATATTGAAAAGCTATTTTTTGCTCATTTAAATTGTAAATCATTAAAATAAATAAAATAAATGTAAAATTATTTAAAAAAATTCCAGTAAAATTGTAATATTTTAAATCAACAGTATATATGTTAAATTACACTAATATTTTCTTCAAATATTACATTTATTTTTAAATTATTATTTTTTCATGGTAGCATATATTATTTTTAACAGAAATGAAATTTAAATACATTTTTTAGTTTGTACTAAAAATGAGACTTCAAATGCCAAACGATGAATATATTTTACCTTTGAAAATAATAATTTTGCTTCTATTAAGAAATTTAATATCGAAAAGCTATTTTATAACAACTGTAAATGTAGTAGACGATGTTCATTTAATTTTTAATTATATTATAAAATTAATATGCATTAAAATTCTCATCAAAAATCAAAATTTTGTTCCATTAAAAAATTAAATACATAATATAAATTAAATATTTTTTATAAAATTACAAATATATAAATTAGGTAGAAAAACTTTACATATCATCAAATAATTTGTTTTCAAACAAAAAATAATCTGGCGATTTGAAAGCGCGGATCAAAAGCTAGTAATTTTAATAAAGTTATTGCTGTTAAAAAAAATAGAGTAAACAATGGATCGATTTCAGTAAGCCGTCATAACGAAAATCACGCCAAGTTTTACGTTCAATAGTCTGCGATTATTTCTAAACCATTCGCCTGACGTTGGGTTGAATAACTTTTCTATGAAACTTACACACTATATATCATATATCTTTTTCAACCGTGAGATTAAGATTTCAACGGTATAGATCAGTGGATTGATCTCCACCGGCTAAGCAAACCACCATTAACGTACTAGTTTCCCATCGATACGATAAAACGAAGATCCAATAGAATTCCAGTTCACCTTGTTTTAGGGGTAAAGAAGAAATAATTACATAATACGACAGCCAAAATTTCGACCACATGTAACTGTGGGCCTAACTGGTAACCGTCACCTAGGACCCAGTTCGAAGTAAAACAAAAACAAAAGACTTCACGTAGTGTTAAATTGGGCTACTAGAGATTAATATATGACACGTGGCTTAAAACAGTTGGGTAGTAGAGTCCTTCACGGGTTTCGATCAAAATGATAAGTCTATAAGACCAACCGCAACGGTCGGTTTATTGAGTACTTAGCTCGCGGTTTTAGGAAAAATAGAATTAAAAAAATTTAATTAAGTACGGTTTATTAAGGACCGTAACTTAATTAGAAGGCTGGAAGGATTGAATCCTTACCGACGTGTCATCCCTTCCCCGGTTCGATGTCGGGATGAATTTGGTTCAGGGAAAAAAAAATTAAACGCGAAGGAGATTAAAAAAAAAAAAGCTCCGGGCGATCGAAGAGGCGACAGACGACTTGGTGATATCGAAGGTAAATCGAAGCCTCCTATCGTTCGTTTATGGATTTGTTTTGGTCGGATGTTGTTCTCCTCGAGATTTAGGGTTTCTTTTCAGTTTTAAATCGATTTGGGGATATTTCGATTGAAGTTAGGGTTTCGAATGATTTGGGGATGACGATTCGAATTGATTAGGCTTTGAATACGATTTTGTTTTCCTTCGATTGATTTAGTATTGATGTTTAATTTCCATCTTATTCTCTCAGGTTACGGAATCATGGGCCAAGATTATAGCTATAGCCAACCGTCGTCTTCAGAAGTGAGTTTAACTTGGCTTCTTCAAGAAGAAGCAGATGTGTATGCCGATGAAGCTCAGAGTAGGTTGAACCTTCAAGTCCCTGTTCAGTACGTTCCTCAACCTGATGTCGAAGAAGGAATCCCGAAGACATGTTACTGTGGTGGTGACCCTGTAGTCGCAACATCTTACACACCGAGAGATCCAGGGAGAAGGTATTTCACATGTCAGAGCGAAGACGCCGACGACTGCCATATTATTATTTTATTCCTAAGGACTTCTGATTGGATAACACTATTGGACGTAAGATTAAGACAATAATCTTTAACTATTCAAAAGTTAAAAAATAATATTTTTTAACTCCTAAGGACTCCTAATACAAGTACACCAATGCATATGCTCTAAGTCTTCTTGAGTTTACTATTACAATCAAATTGGTAGGCAGCAGTTAAAAATAAATAAATTTAAAGCTAAAAAAAAAATTAGTAACTCTTATCTTTCAGATTGATAACTTTGAAAATATTTTCAGAGTGTGCAACTGCATACCTTTTTGTTTTAAATTAGTGAAAGCCATGTTTAGCTCTTTTCTGTTATATTCTTATCGTTTTATACAAGGTGAAACTGGGATATACTCTCATGGAATAAAATCACTGAATGAATATTCATTAGTATTTATTTCTTTTATATTATTATATTGTTAGTAATATTCATTAGTTATAACACTAAGTAGTAACTCGATAGTTACTTATTATTACAATGGCAATTCTTGTCTTAGAGCGATGTTACATTATCATGAACTTACTCTTTGTTCTATTGAACTCTGCTCATTGCTTTAACCCAAAAAGACTCAATGTTTCGGCAGAAGCGGGGGGTTCCGATTGGTCTCTAGCCGGAGCTACGTTCTATGGCCTCCCCACTGGCTACGGAACCGATGGTAAATATATGCATAGATGTATTATTTAACCTAATTAATGCACATTATATCTCTACATAACCAAGTTATTTTGCTCTCTCTATATAAAACTAACTCGAATATTAAATAATGAAGGTGGAGCGTGTGGTTATAAAAATGCTGTGGCACAAGCTCCGTTTTCGTCCATGGTATCAGCCGGAGGTCCGTCGTTGTATAAATCAGGGAGAGGATGTGGTGCATGTTATCAGGTTCTGCATGATCAAAATAATTACAATTAAGCAGAAGCGTTTAATACATTTAAAATATATCGAAGTTTAAAAGGTTAAAAAAAATTATACGTTTGGTTAATATAATGCACAGATAAAATGCACTTCGAACCAGGCGTGTTCGACGAATCCTGTTACGGTAGTGATTACAGACGAATGTGGACAAGGATGCCTCAC
>NC_027751.1:3746610-3763685 GCF_000695525.1 Brassica oleracea var. oleracea
CTAATTCCATTTTACATTTCTACATCCTAATATTGTCAATTATACGATTTCCTATACACTGAATCCAAAGAACTACTCCCAAAAACACATTATAAATATCCACTATCATATTATGAATCGAATTCACATCTAGCTATTGATATTACAGAAATTTCTTTAAACGAAACAAATTTAGATCATAAAATGGCACCATTCCATAGATGCTTTGCCCTTTTAGCTCTTTTTGCAGCCTCCTTTAAGTTTTGTTATTGCCAGAATGAAAAAATAAATGCCGCTGGCTGGGCCGACGCAGACGCTGGTGCTACTTGGTACGGTGAACCAGAGGGAGCAGGTAGCACCGGTACGTATTATTAAAATTTGAAACTACATATATATAAATATTTCATCTTCAAAAAATATGTTTTTTTTATAATGTAAATATATGTCAGTAGGAGGAGCTTGTGGATATGGCGTGGCAGTGGCAAATCCACCGCTATACGCGATGGTTTCAGCCGGAGGCCCTTCACTATTCAACAATGGAAAAGGATGTGGAACATGTTATCAGGTTCGTATTAAAATATATAAGAATTTTTTTTGGAACGACCCAAAATTAAACATAATTTTTATTTAACATAAGATCCACATATTTACATACATATATATAAGCAATAAACGTCCTATTTTATTTATGCAAAATCAAATGTGGTATTGAATAATTTTAGGGTTGTGGTGGCCGGGCTAGATTTGGTGTAGAAATATATACATGCATGCAAGTCTGAATTACGTCATAATAAAGTGTTACAAAATAGTGAAATACAAATATATAATTTTTCTCAACCATATTTGTAAAAATAAATGTCTGTTTATTTTAGATTATGTGCACCGGGAATCCAGCATGTTCAGGGAGCCCAATAACGGTGACGATAACGGACGAGTGTCCCGGTGGTCCTTGCGTCTCTGAGCCAGTTCATTTTGACCTTAGTGGCAAAGCCATGGGAGCCTTAGCCAAACCTGGCCAAGCCGCTCAACTACGAAGCGCTGGTCCTGTAAGTGTTAGTTACAGACGGTACGTGTAAATCAGATTGTTCCTCTTATATAGTATTGGTGATGTTTCCTACACAATTATCTACTTTTTTGTACGTGAATAATTTTTGATTTTTTTTTTCTTTTCTATGTTATGTTGTTCCAGTGCTGCGTGTTTATATCAAGGAACTGAAATAGCTTTTCATGTTGATGCCGGTTCTACCCCGTTCTACGTGGCATTCGTTGTGGAATACGAAAACGGTGAAGGAGATTTGGCCTCCGTTGAGATTCAACCGGCCAGCGGAGGATTTATGCCCATGCAAGAAATGAGGTCCGCCGAGTGGAAGTTAAACTCCGGCGGTCCACTGAGCGGGCCGTTCAACATTAGACTTACATCTGGCGAGTCTCGTAAAGTAGTGGTAGCTCAGGCTGTTATTCCGGCGGATTGGAAGCCTGATCAGACGTATAGGTCGATTGTTAACTTCTAGGGTGTTCTTTTTCGTCATATTGTAGTTCGAAAGCTAATAATTGATTAATAAAAACAAAAGAAATGCATATTGAGATATCAGTATGAGCCCATATAATTAGAACTTCAAGTTCAAGACTTTTGCCATCAAAACATAGTGGTCTCTTAAAATGACGAAGAATGTTATACATGCAGAGACGTCAAACAAATTACAGTGAAACTCTTAATTGCAAGTTTTTATCACTCTTAATTGCAAGTTTTTTACAGTTTTATTTTGTTTAACAATCTCATCAAGACCATACTAGAACCTATTAACAGTCATTACGATAATCACGAGTGAGGAGGGCTACCATTTTCAGTAAATCTGATATGAGTTACCAAATAAGTTGTATTCTGTTTCTCAGTTTGATCTCAGGTAATCAAGCTAGTGCAACCAGAGACGCTTAGCTAAAATGCAGTAGAAATACAAAACGGTAGAGCAATGTGATAATACAAAAACAAGATGAAAATGGTCAAAAATATGCGAAACTTAGTGGCAGTAAAGTTTTATAACCGAGTCGGCGCCTGCAGTGAATAGCCATGGTTGCCTCGGATGAAACTTGCAGTCCAAGACTCCTGCCATCGAACAAACCCCCATAAGCATAAAATAATCTCATAAAGAATAAAACAAAGAATCAGAAACTGACCTCTATCTGAAGAAGTAGAATGGCCTCTTAGAATCTCCAACGGCACAATCAGAGGATTCTCGTTAAGATCACTATACACCTTCCCATGGAACACATAAGCCGTCGAATCCTCCGAGCACGAAGCGAACAGCGGATACGAGCGGTGAAACGCCACGTTCGTAATGTCTTTAGGATGATTCTTGAGAGTCTTGTACGGTTTCGAAGACAGGTCCATGTCAAACCAACACATCTTCCCTTCTTTGCTTCCTACTATCAGATTATCACCACCGGGATGAATCGCCATCGATGAGATCTCTCTGAGCCCGGTCTCGAGCTTTTTGATGGCCAGCTCTCTCTTTTGGAGATTGAAAACGCGCACGTTCTTTTTCGTCGCGATGATGAACATTCCACGGTGGGTGGGGTGAAAGAGCGTGCAGACGGGAAGTCCCCGCATCTTAATTGGGAGCCTTTGTGTTTTATGCATTGAGAGCTGGTGTATGACAACACCTCGTGTCTCGCCGGCTGACATGACAGCTGAGAGATAGTCTCCTCTAGGATGCCAGTCAACATATGATATGTTCTGAGAATAGAAAACCAAACTAGTTAAAGATCTTTCCCCTGTAATTACTCGACAAGGAATCTTTTAGCAAAAGTGTACCTTAAAATGTTTAATCTTGATCCCTCCATATGTCTCATCTGGAAGCCAGCTTACAATTGCCGCAACTATTAAAATAAACATAATTAGTCATTCGGATTGTTCATGCAAAATTCTAATAAACACGTTGGTGGCTGTTCTGAGACACTTACCAGCTTCATCTTGTTCCGGAAGGGTCCCTAAGCGAAGCAGCTCTTCAATCTTTTGCTGTTCCTCATCAGTGCCAAGTTCAGTGTTCAGGATAACCAGATCTTGTCCTCTGCAAATAATGGTTTCAGAATAGGGATTTATAACAAATCAGTAAACAAACTCTAACTCACATGGCGACGGCTAAAATTGGAAAATCAGGAAGAGGATTCCAGGCGACACACTTCACAGGTTCCTTAAACTGCCAAACCTTAAGACATCTACCAGTCTCCACTTCCCATATACGAACAGATCCATCAGCAGAACCTTTGAGAAAAAAAAGAAAAAGGGAACACAAAGATTGGCATCTTGTAAACAAGAGAGAGGTCAAGAACAACGAGTAAGAACACCAAATGAAATATACCTGAGGCTATCCACTGGCCAGAACAATCAGGGGATACGGAAGTAACAGCTCCTGTATGCCCTTTATATTCAAGGTAACATGAGTTTGGATAAGGTCTAAGATCCTTCCTACTAGGTAGCTTAGGCTTCAAAGATTCAGGATCGATGTTTATCTGGAGAAACGAAATACAATGTGAGATTAAATACAGGAACAAATAAAACAGAAAATGAGACGCTCGAATAAGCCCCTACTCTCTTCTTTCGAACTCTTGGACACAGGTATAGATCCAAACAACGATCAAAAGACTCCTTTAGTGCATTCTCATATGCTGGGATGCTTCTCAGAGACGTGAACCTAAGCACATGTATATTTATCATGAGGCTTAAGCTAACAAATACCAAAGAGAACTATATAATAAGAGTACATTCAGCTTTAGAACTGCATACCTTTTAGGAATGAATTTTGGACGATCTTCCTCATACATCAATTCATAAGCTGCTTTCTCTTCCTCTGTTGGAATGTATTCCAGAGAAGGATTGTATGATTCCTCGTGTCCTGGAAAGCCAAAATTGTACAGATCAAAAAACAGATTAGTCGCAAAAATAAGCATATAAAGAGATTAGTCAGCAAAAAGTTTGAACCTGGCAATTTTAGTTTCGGTGGAGGAATATAAGTCAAGTGCTTGCTCTTTTGATCTGAAGCTGAATCGTCACCCCATAAAAGGTATACGTTGGGCTCTTCTTCAGGCTTATCAAACTTGATCAACCCCTTCCTTATTGCTCTAACATACTTAACAACTTTTTTAGCTTCCCATTTTGAAGGGATGAACCTTCGCTTGGGTTCTGGCGCACTTGAGAGCGGATGTATCGCATCGTCCCATTTGAACCAATCGACATAAGGCTGTCACAATCACAATCTAAAGGTCAATTTTTGAAGTGATTGGAATAATAATATGAGTAGAAAAAAGGCCACACGTACAGCGTATGGATCGAAGTCAGCATGTGGAGCTTCCCCTTTGAGCATCCTACGGATGAGCTTGCTCTCCTCTTTAGTCAGCTCCACTTCCTCGTCGTTATACTCATCGTAAATTTTGCGCCTATGATCCCACAAATTGCATCAGCATGGTGCTGCTAGCTAACATAAAAATGAACGGAAACGTATTCAAAATTACCAGTTCTTGGAGTCATCCATATTTGCAAGAAAAGAGTCGAGCTTATCTTGCTTCTCTTTCTTTGTAATCTTCTTCCCAGTGATGTCGTAACCAATATGTTTCTCGTCTTTGTACCACTCCAATGGAACATCCCCAACTGTATTCCTTGGAGCAACCTACACATTAAAAATTTATATAAAATCTCATTTGTAAATAAAGAGATAATTTCAAATTATTTAAACGTTATAGATAAAGCATCAAACCTCATCTTCAGAAGAGTCGCTCTCTTCAGCAACTTCACGTTCCTCGGAACCTTCATTCTCACTATCTACTTGTTCACCTTCATCATCATCATCTGAGCCCTCGTGACCTGCACATTACTCTCTATCACTAAACCCTATAAAGAGACTTAACCTAAACTTTAGGAAAGGATAAACCCTAAAATCCCAAATTGAAGATGAGCTAAACAGGAAATTACCATGGAGCTCGAGCTCGTCTTCGGATGAATCTTTACCTCCACCTTCCGTCTCTCTCTGTGAAGCATCGTCCTCCGAATCGAAGACATCGGAGTCGAAGTCGTCGGAGTTTAAGGACCCGGACAAGCTCTGAAAAATCACAAAAACTCAGAATTAACAAAATGCACAAATAGAAGAAGAAGGAGGAGCTGTGGGGGGGGGGGGAGAAGAAGTCGTAATCGGAATCAGTGGCGGAATCTAAGAGCAGGTCTTCTTCTTCTTCTTTCGAGCTTTTCACTTGCTTTGCTACTACTGGCTTCTCTTTCTGAGATTTTACAGCGGAGACGCTTTTCTTCTTGGTTTCTATCGTTTGATCTTCGTTAGCTCCTTCGCTCTTCTTCTTCGTCATCGGTGCTAACAGAGAGAGGCGGAGGTTTGCTCTGAGAAAGAAAAAAATCTCGGTTGCAGTTGAAGAAGATTTAGGGTTTTTGGTTAAAAGTCGTATTGGTCCTTTTACCTATTATGGGCCGTCGACAATAAAAAAACTATTATGGGCCTACATGTGTTAATGGGCTTTCTTTCTTTGAGTACTCTTGTGGGCCTGCATATGCATACTTGATTCAAACTCAGCTCGGTTGCGAGTACGGGAGTTTGCGGATGCGAGTAGTTGCGGTTCCATGCATTATTAAGCGTTTTATATGACTGGTACAACGGTTAAAAAATTGTTGCGTTTGCGGAATATTTGTGACTAATTGATTATGAGATATTGCAGCGGTTTAATAATAAATTATCAATATTAACATATTATAACATTATAAAAATATAAAAACATACTATTGTGATAAAATATAATGATTATTAATATAATATGATTTATAATAATATTATGTTAATTTATGATATTGTTTGTGAATTTAAATTAATAAATAAAATGTGTATATATATTTTTATAATATTCTTATTTTAAAATTTTAGTTTTAAATTTTTAAAATAACTTTATATTTATTTATTCACCCGCAACCGTCTGCAACCGCAAACGCTAGCTAAAACCAGCTTTTGATTTTAAGAGGTTCGGAGCGGTTTAAAACGATTTTGGCGGTTTGTATATATGATTGTTTCGAAACGCTGTCAACCGCTACCAATCGCAAAAACTACGTTTGCGGATGGTAGCAGGGAAACCAATCAACCCTATCAACCTGCTTAACCTCGCGACGAGAACTGCTAGCTGGGGTTTTGCAAAACACAAGACGAAGTAAACGAAGATTGAAGATTCCTTAGACCATGATTAACCCGGAGCTTTTAGAGTGAGGTTCTTAACGGAAATTAAGAAACTGTTTCTTAACTTTTAACTAAAAAGGCTAAGAACCGGTTTTTAAAGTGTTAATCATGCTCTTAGATTTTGATCATATGGTAAATCTTTATTTCAGAAATACAGAATACAATATATTTAAAGAATAAAACGAAGTTACATGAAACTACTATATAATTATACAGGAATTTCCAATTTATATATTGTGAGAAACAATATTTTTTCTCTGTATATATGACGTTGCATCATTCTCATATATGGTTTAATATTCAATCAGATATATTCTTTTAGAGACCAGAAGTAAACGGCACGCTCGATGGGATCCAAGAGCTACCAGCAATAAAACTACCAACAGTGAACCTTGAAGCCTCTGAGGTAGAACGAAGGACCCGAAATCCAGGCCACTTGACCCGACCTGAAGTGGAAGCACCCGGACCCGTATTCTGAAACTCTGCATAAAACAGAGTGCTCAAAGCGAAGTTGCCATTCCACTCAAGCCATCCACGTGGATCAATCAGGCTATCGAGAGAAGTCTTCATGAATACAGTCCTCGAATATTGTCTCCATGGTCTACCTAAATAAGTTTTGGTGGATCCCAAAATGGGTCGGAGATCCGAAGCTGCTGTGACCCGGGAGTTGTGGATAATAATGCCCGTGTTTTGGTTCGGGTCGGATCTTCCTTGGGCGGTGATTGTGTTGGTCTTACTACGTGGACGACGTGCGAAAATGTTGCAGTTTTGAAGAACGGCAGCTGCGTTTCCGAAGATAAAATCGACAGTTCCGTAAACGTCACAGTCACGGTAAAATTGGCGGTTGGAGTGAACGTAGAGTGTGTCTTGGTAACCCTCAAAGCTGCATTGGTAGAAAACGGATAGATCCGATCCGGATCTTAGAGCCACCGCTTGCTCATTGCTTGCACCCGCCGTGTTTCTAAACGTTATTCCACGTGCCATAAAGCCGTCTCCGACCGCCGCTGCGATTATGTAAGGAAAAGGTAAGAAAAAAAAACTACTTTTAATTTTACAACCCGTTGAATTATCATGCAACCAAATACTAGACTATCATAACATATATGGCATGCTGGTAAAATTTAAGTATAAGAAAAACAAGAACGAAAATACAAAGTCAATAATATAAATAATTAAATTTAACTTTCAAATCTGTGAAATGACAAATTATATATTTTTAAAATTGAAATAGGATCAATCAAGCATAAACGCAATTGTATAATTTAAATTTACATTTGGTATAGACTATCTGCGTTTCGTGGATTGTCAACATTCAAATCATATAATATTCTTGTTTGCTTACTTCACGGTAATAACGTTGTAAATTATTGTGTACTAATAATAGAGGATTGCGTATACTTGTAGATCCACGAGCATCATAAAAAAAATGATTTGACTTATAGGCTTTTCATAGATTTGTATGAATTTTTATTTTGCTAAAAACTATACCAATGATAAGTATAGATCACATATAAAATCTTGAATCACAAAGCAGTTTCAGTTTCAATTTAGTTTAATGTGTTCATGCATGGCAAGCTAATTATGGCCTATTTTATTTATATCTCATGAAAATAATTAATAGTAATGGTTTTTTTTTGTTAATCAATCATTTTTTTTGTTTTGTCATCATACGTACCGACTGTAGCTGAATTAAACGTGGTGGATCCTCCTCCAACACTTCTGCTTCCGGTAATAATCGTTCTCCCTTTACCATCACCTCTCAACATAACATTCTTTTTCCGAATCTCAAGATTCTCACTGTAAACGCCCTGCTTCACATATATCACGAACCTACCACTCCCTGAAGCAGCGTTGACCGCGTCTTTAATCGTCCTGAAATTACCAGACCCATCTTTAGCCACAACCGCGTTATCTCTTGGTGTCGAGCTTTGCAAAAGTTTCCGGTCACCGGGTTTGACCCACGAAGGGAACCCGTCTTTCTCGGGTGGGGTGTAGTTGAAAGGAACTTTGTTAATGGCGAGTGTGTTGCATATAAGATTTGAGACGTTGTTTGACATCAGAGGAAGGACGATATCTGTAACACCTAGCTCCAAGAACCCCGCTCGGCAAGTGTCGAGATTGGTTAGAGCCGTGCTTAGCCATGTTTGCGCGTCGGTTCTCGAGCACTTCACGTTTGGGTCCATGGTCTCGTTGATTTTAGAGACGGTGACGTCGTAGAGTTTGAGACAATCTTCCCATGCAGCTTTTTCACGTGTGTCACGGCACTTTGGTCCTAGTGTAGACGTGTGGCTTTTGGCGAGGATGGCTCGCTCTAGAGCTAGTTTCATTGAGATTTTGAGAAACTCGGACTCGGATTTTATGGGCTTTTGACCTGAGTTGTGGGTTAAGAAATATTCACATGGTTTAGGGTTTGGAGTTTGGCTGCACCATGCTTTCACGTCTTTTGAGTTGTACCCGGAAACGGTAGATGCCACGAAAATGCAAAAGAACATAAATGTTAGAATATAAACTCGAAAAGCCATTATAAGGCCTGAAGTTTGTGTTTAAAGGTAATGGGATGATGAGACTGATTGTTGAATCGATGGGTTTATATAGATGCATGAATGACTATATGCTTTTGTTAAATAAATAATTGAAATATGATAATATATGCAATTTCATTGTAGTTGAAGCAAAAAATGCATATATTAATCTATGTGCCAACCAATTGATTGGTAACCAACATATATTCTCTATGTTGAAATTTATTTATCTGGTTTGGGCTATCTTTCTTTGACGTGTATAATATTAATAACCAATAAGCTCTAATTTGAGTAGGTGACAGTTTTATTTGAAATTAATTGAAATCAGAAAAATAAACCAGTTAGTCCACGAATATCGAATTTTATATGTATATTAAAACAACTTAAATGCGATAGCATGCTAGTAGTAATAGGTGTATTAATCAGTAGGTCGTAAGTAGTTTATTATTGATCAAATTTTAGGTATAAACTCAATAACATTATTGCATATACGCGTATATTGGAGCTTATCTCATTAAACAAAAGAAGATAATATACATTTAAAGTCATGCCTCTCTACATGATTAGTTTGATTTATGTATATAGTTGTAACAATTACTAAGGATGAAAATTTTTATGCAGGTAGGCAGAGACAGTGTAATCGCTATCCTCGAAGACTAATCGACTTCGCGTAAACTTCAAATTAAACTTCTCACCACTTTCTTTCGAAGTACATATACGACTCGCTTGCCGTTGTATATGGCTATCAGCCAGTTGCACAATTCTTTTGAAATACCTGACCAAAAATAAAGTGTATAAAGAGATATATACCTTTCCATGTACTTTTTTTAAGGGGTCTTAGGACATAATTAACCTAGCACCCCAAATGGCGTGATTAATTATTTATATTTATATATTTTTTTAGGTTTTGTCTGATTAAAAAGAAAATAAAAATGAACCAATCGCGGTTCGCCACGTGTCAGTGGGGTCTGTGAACAGTGGAAACAACCGACACTTACTGCGCTTGTTTAAGCGCTGCTGCTTCCATTTTTTTATTTTTTTTTAAAAAGGTTAAGAACCGGGGTAAGCACCCCGGTTAATGGTGGCCTAAGAGCATCAGACATGATTAACCCAGACTCTTAATTTGAGGTTTTTAACTCATGATTTGACATTTTTTGTTTTATTTTTTTTATTTTTTTTACACTTTTCGGCTAAGAACCGGCTCTTATAGCATGATTATCCCATAAACCCATTTGGGGTTCTTAATTTTTTTTTTGTCTGATTAAAAAAAATAATAATTAAAAAGCGAACCAATCGCGGGCCACCACGTGTCAGTGGGGTCCGCGAACAGTGCAAGGAACCCACTTAAATCGGTTTTTATTTGACCACTTTTGTAACCGGTTTTTAGCATTTTTGTGGAGCCCATGCACTAAGAACCCCACTTATGCACTACGTTAAAGATGACCTTATATCTCTTATTTGAGAGACGGTTCTTAGCTTTTCTTAGTTAAAAGCTAAGAAACGTTTCTTAGCCAAAGTTAAGAACCCCACCCTAAGAACCCAGGTTAATCATGGTCTCATTATCCAGGGTTTCTTAGAACATGGTTCTTAGGGAAATATAAGAAACTGTTTCTTAATTTTTAACTAAAAAGTTAAAAAATTGTTTTTTAAGGTAGTACCTTAAGAAGTTTATTAACTTTTTAGTTAAAAATTAAAAACAATTTCTTATATTTTTCTAAGAACTCCGCCTTAAGAAATCCTCGACAATGATGCTCTAAGAACATCATTAACCGTATAACCCCATCATTAACCCTATAACCTCTTATGGTTTCTTAAATTTTTTTCTTTTTGTCTGATAAAAAAAAAATAATTAAAAGGCGAACCAATTGCAGGCCGCCACGTGTCGGTGGGGCCCGCAAACAGTGCAAAAATCCCATAACGATCGATCCTCATTTTGTTGTTTTTGTCACCGGTTTTTATAATTTTCGGTGGGGCCCGCCACTAGTTTTGGTTAAGAAACCCTTTTAAATCCTGCAATAATCATGGCCTAAGAGCATGTTTATTCGGGGTCCTTAGCGAGGTTCTTAGTGCGTAGACCCCCACAAAACCCTTAAGGATCGGTTACAAAAACTACTAATTAAGAACCGATTTTAGTGAGTTTCTTACACTGTTCATAGGCCCCACTGACTCGTGGCGGCCCGCGATTGGTTTGCTTTTTAATTTTAATTTTTTTTTTAAACCTTAGAAACCCAATCAGGGATAAAGATGCTCTAGAGCATGATTAATGGGAGGTTCTTAGGGTGGGATTCTTAGCGGAATATAAGAAACCGTCTCTTAACTTTTAACTAAAAAAACTAAGAATCGGCTTTTAAACAAGATATTTAAGAGCCGGTTCTTAGTTTTTTTAGTTAGAAGTTAAGAGACGGTTTTTTATATTATGATAAGAACTCCACCCTAATAACCCCATTAATCATGCTGTAACTTGCTTAAGCTTATTATGTGTTCACGTGCGTTGTTCCCCTGTAAACTATAATAATTTTAAGTAAGCAATTCTTGAAACCAAGTCATGTTATATATTAGAATCGACGTACGTGTATGTAAGTTACATAATGCAACCAAGTCATGTTAGATAAAACTAAATATATATAGATATAATTTTGAGTGATCATGATCCATGTTAGCATCATGACTGAACACGACCAAAATTTAATCTAATTAATCACAGCGGATTAGTTCTATAACTATATATTTGGTTTCTTCCGGTGTTTTTAAAACCGGACCGACCCGATGGTTGAACCGGGTTCGACCATGAACCGGTTACATAACCGGATTGGTTCTAAAATTAATTCGACCATGAACCGATCACGTAGCCGGATTGGATCTCAAAATTATTAAACTGATAAAAACTACTTAAATTATCAAAAATCTATATACCATCTATTTAAACATAAAACTAGTTTATATTTATAATGTTTTATGTTCGAAATTCATTTATACTTTAATTATGTATCATATTTACTAACATTACTTTTAGATTTATGTACTAAAAACATATTAAACCAGATTATTGAACCAGGTTTGACCTAGTCGAACCATATTGAACCGTGACCCAAAAATTATCCAGTTCAGCTTTCGGTCCAATTTTAAAAACACTGGTTTCTTCAGAATTAAAGAAATTGAGAATACGTAATACTATAGCGATGGTAGGTTGGTCATCTATATTAAAAGCCAAAATATATTATTGATCTTATCTATTCAAAATCTGATTATTAAGTTGTTGAAGAAATTGGTTTGCATGCAAATATTGCACAGCTATATATGTTTAATCCTACTAAAGAAACGTTCAATATTCGAATGAATAATTAAAAACTGAAAACTGACGACTAAAGTAATACCACTTGCGTTAGAAAAAAAAAACACCACTTGCGTTTTTTAATTAGGTTTAATGAGTTTAAAATATGTAAAGACTAAAACATATATCAAAATTAAACCAATAATTAGAAAGGCGCCAACACGATCGTCGTTGGGGCTAGTCATACGTTAATCCTGAAACTATGATTGAGACTATATGGTACACAAAAACAATGAATGAAGCAAGGTAAGGCCTAATTAATGTTTCTGTATACAATATAGATTGTGTTCCGAGATAGCCTGCACAAGAATTAAGCTCCAGCATCGGAATAGAAACATATACATAATACATTTACAAAATCTTTTACACAAAGCATATGTTTTTACATTCCTTGTGCTCACTTAATTAGACTCTTTTTTTTTGACTTGATATTGTAATCCAAAAAGAATTATTGTGCAAAAGTTAGACTTTTGTTCAAAGGTTTACTTATTATTTGGTAGTATTATTCAAGCTCTGGATTCTTGAAACGTCGCCGTTCAAAACAAGTCGGCGTTACACGTACCATCGACTGAAGAAACGAGGTTGCAAAACTAGCAGATAAACGTAGACATGTCTCGATCTATGGGTAGATTACCAACATTATCATCGAGTCTAAATTGACTTTTAAGCACTGGGAACACAGCACGTTCCTTAGTTTATTGTTAACGACCTCAGTGTTCATGTCTTTCAAACCCTTTTTCAAAAAAAAAATGTTCACGTCTTTTATTTTTCAGCTGTCGGTGAAAGAACGAAGTCAATTGACCGGTGGACGTTAATTAGTCTTTTCAAAGATTATCCATAGAGAATTTGTTTCTTTAATTTTTTTAAAATAATGTTTGAATGAAGAGGTAATCACCAAATTGAGTACTATATGAAAATACTATTTTGACAAAATTACATCATTGCTGACAAAATATTAAAAACAATTATCGTTTGACGACATTTCTCACCTTAAGAGGGACCGTTTTTTGGTTCTCTACATCCATAGGGACACATCAATACAGGTACGTACTCTCAAGTGCACATATAAGTTCTATATCATATGTATCAATTATATCTTAATATGAATATAAAACAAACTAGTTTTTTCAAATTCTCACGCAAAAGAAAAAGAATAGAAGCAGATGTTGCGATAATAGACTGAAGATCGTTCATAGAGCTTTCTATCACCCCAATAATATCAACCTTCAACGCTTTCTCGTTCATTCCGGCTTCCTTTCTCGAATTGCTTCTCCATATTGATAATTGTTATACCTCCACAAAGTTTCAGGGATCTTGTTCCTTTCTAGTCCTATTTATCGTAAGTTGTTCTCTAGTTTTTCATCTTTGGCTCCGGGTAGTAATGTTTACTACGCTGGCTGTTGGCTCCGGAAGGTTTTTTCCTTGCCGGCTTGGTGTAATTGACGTTTTTAGTTTACATATTAATCTACTAGATGACAAAAAAAAAAGACTGAAGATCGTTAAAACCTCGTTATCAAAAGGACGTACGAATATTAAATTGAAATCTATCATATTAGTAATTATTAAAATGGAAGATTCGGTTTGACACAATAAGTTTAATATAAGGTACTGATTTCTTATAATTCACGTTTTCGTTTGAGGCCCGCAAAGACTCTGTTTGGCTGTCTTTTTTTTTGTCATCGATCTTAATTATTTCAGATTGTGTAGGTTAGTGGTGGCTGGATTTAATGAATCTGCTAAACGAATTAATGATCAGTTATAAATGTTGGATACATACACTACAAGAAAACATGCTATATTCCGACGGACGTTTCGACGGACAACAAAGTCGTCGGACACATTTGACGATTTTCCGACGGTATTCCGACGAAAACAAAAAATACTACTTCGTCGGAAATTCATCGGAATATACCGACGACTTTCCGACCAAAGGGTGTGCGTCGGTATATACCGATGCAATTCCGACGACATTCCGATTAAATATATAACCGTTACGTTCGTCGGAAATTCATCGGTATATACCGACGATTTTCCGACGACATTGCGATCAATAATATAACCGTCGCTGTTGTCGGAAGTTCGTCGGTATATACCGACGAATTTCTGACGAACCTTTTGACCGTTGCCGACAAAAAAAAAAGACTGTTTTATAGCCGTTGAGATAGAAAAATACCGACGGAATTCCGACGGATATGACCGTTAAATTTCTGACGAACCTTTTGACCATTGCCGACAAATACATATGACCGTTTTATAGCCGTTGAGATAGGAAAATACCGACGGAATTCCGACGGATATGACCGTTAAATTTCTGACGAACCTTTTGACCATTGCCGACAAATACATATGACCGTTTTATAGCCGTTGAGATAGGAAAATACCGACGGAATTCCGACGGATATGACCGTTAAATTTCTGACGAACCTTTTGACCATTGCCGACAAATACATATGACCGTTTTATAGCCGTTGAGATAGGAAAATACCGACGGAATTCCGACGGATATGACCGTTAAATTTCTGACGAACCTTTTGACCATTGCCGACAAATACATATGACCGTTTTATAGCCGTTGAGATAGGCGAACCTCAGCCTGATATTAGGTTAGAAGAACCTAGAACGAATATAGATTATGGTGTAGGTACTGCGTAGATGGTACATGATCATGCATGCGACAAAAGATGAGCTTCAACAACTCAGACATAACGGATTTGCTGCATGGCTTCTTAGTTATGTGAGTCATTTATCATATTATCCTATGCATATGATTAGTTTATATTTAATATAAAGTAATTAACTTTTCACTCATATATATATGTTTTTAATTTATAGGTGAATGATGGTTTGGCCAGAGATTTTGTGTTCGATGATTTGATACGCGAATTTGTGCGGGGACCAAACTATGTGGTCAAATCATATCCAAAATATTGTACGCAAGGATATGCATTCACAAGGAAAGGTCATTCTAGGACAACATATGATGATGGTGTTTCGTCTTATTCCGGTGACGATGTCTACTACGGCAACATAGAAGAAATATTGGAATTCCAGTTTCCTGGTATGGTTGGATTGCGGTGTGTAGTATTCTATTGTGATTGGTATGACACCACCCCAGATAGAGGAGTGAAGACTGATGAGTTTGGTGTTACATCGGTTCATTCGCGGTGGAAACTTCAATATTATGATCCCTTCATTCTTGCTTCGCAAGCTGATCAGGTATGTCAATTTATTCATAATTAATGGTTTATATTTTACTAATACCTTGTATAATTGATAGGTGTGCTACATCAGTTACCCTCGGGTGACGTACAGAGACGATCCATGGGTCACTGTAACGCAAATCAACCCAAGAGGACGAGTGGATGGAACTTCTGATAATGAACCATTACAACCAGACTCTACCAGCAACTTGAGTGCAGTTGAAGATTTGACAGATGTTGAACTCGTTGAGAATTTTACCGAGTTTGGACTTGATGCTGTTGTACATTCAGAGGACGAAGCTGAGGTTGAGGAGTTTGATGAAGATTCTGAAGATTCTGAAGATTATGATTAGAAATTCTTATTATTTGACTTGTATTATTAGTTGTTGTAATTACATAAGTTGTTTTTTTTAAAAAAAAAACAACTCCGTCGGTATTCCGTCACTATATACCGACGACATAACGACGAAATATGGTTTTATTCTAAGTGGACAAGTTCGTCGGAATTTCCTCAGTATATTCCGAGGTATTTCCGAGGACTTATGTTTTTAAAAAATTTCATATCAAAATATATATAAATTTGGATACCGAAACTATGAAAATAACACATAATAAGTGTTTAGTATAGTATTAGATCGTAACCGTTCAAATATAACAACTCATTAAAATATTTATGTATGTATATCATGGTTTTCATAACATCTCATCATAACACTCATATACTTATACAATCATATTCATCTAATCTTATACTACAAAAATGTTTTTGTGTAAAATCGTGTTATGTAAACATTTTTATAGTTAAATCTTTATGAAAATACTATATATATTATCAGAGATTTGGATTTTGCATTTAGAAACTTGTGTTCAACCCCTAAACACTACGTCGTCGGATTTCGTAGGAAAAACTCGTCAGTAATCCGTCGGAAAATACCGACGACTTTCCGACGGATTTAATATCCGACGAAATTCCGACGAAATTACTAATTCCGTCGAAAATCCGTCGGAATATCAAATTACCCGGGAAAAATAAACCGCGTGAAAATTTTCGCGAACTGCCAATTGGTATATATTTAATGATTCTGACGAAATTCCGACGGATACGTGTCCGTCGGAATCATTAAAGATAAAAACCCTAGACACTTCCTTCTTCGTCATTTCCACCTCTCTCTCTAAATCTCTCTGATTTCTCTCTCTTTGACGGCGACTCTGGCGATTTGCGAGCTCCCATCTCCGGAGATTCCTCTTCCCACCGTCAGATCTCTTCCCCAATCCACAAATCATGTAAGATTCTATAAAACCTTTGTGTATTTCAATTTATTAGGGTTTAGGAAGTTAGATCTTAGGATTTAAGGTTGTTTGAGTGAAAACTTTAAGATTGAATGGATAGTTTAGGATCTATTAGTTAGGATTGTTGTTTGGATTTTTTTTGGATTGAAAACATTTTTGTATTTTTAAAATTGTTTTTGTATTTTTAATATATTATATATAATAAAACGTTTTTTAAAAGTTTTATATATATTTAACAACCTTTTCTATATTTATAAACGTTTTATAAATATTTTTTTTATAGGAAAAACGATTTTATATTTTTTTATATAGATAAAAACGTATATAGATTTTTTATATATTTAACAACCTGTTCTATATTTATAAACATTTTTAAAATATTTATAATTTTTTATACATACATATATATATATATATATATATCATTTTAGATGTAAAAATAATTTTTAATATATTTAACAACATTTTCTATATTTATAGTTATTTAAAACATTTATAATTTTTTTATACATACATATATATATATATATAT
>NC_027751.1:3763751-3765146 GCF_000695525.1 Brassica oleracea var. oleracea
TTTTTAATATATTTAACAATCTTTTGATGTATTAACATTTATTTTTTAGGTCCGAGGAAGCACGCCATTCCGCATCCCGTCGTTCTGCACCCCGTGGCGGCCGAGGTAGTTCGGCTAGCAGTTCCCGTCCATCGGGATCATCTCTCGAACAAAATTTGGTTCCCGCATATGTTCCCGCTCCCGCTCCATATGTTCCCGCTCCAGCTGCTCAGGAAGATCCGTGGGTCATGTCAGTTCAACAATTGGTTCAACAACCAGGTCGAGAGCATCTCCCGGTTCTCCATCCCAACCCACGACCGGGACATACAACTTGGTTAGTATTTTTATTTTATTTGTAGTGTTTTTCCATTAATTAACTTTCTAACATGCATTTTTTTTAAAGGTTCGACAAGTCGAGCAATAGCATTAGCAGGAGCATCAACAATATGATGTATTCCATGCTCCATACTGGATATTCGAAGTGGAGTGTGATTCCTCACGAGGACCGGGAGTTGTGGTTTCGTCAGTTTGCGGTAACTCTTCAGTTTTTTTTAAAGCATTTTTCAATTTTTTTTATGTATATCTACTAATTAAATTATGTGTGTTTTGTACCAAGAGTTCACTTGGGAGTCCGGTCTCACGGAAACAGTCCGTCAGAAATTCAACGAAAAGACCACAGACTCTTATACAAAGCAGATCAACGCTTGGAAGACAGTATGGCAGAAGAACAAGAGGCCACAGTACATCAACGGGACAGTGTGGGAGCAGCTGATAGTCCATTGGGAGAAGGACGACACTGCAGTGACGTCTCGTAAGAACTCCAAGAATCGGAAGAGTGATCGTGGCGGGAAAGGTATGTACTATTAAAAGGGAAGGAGTTCTAAAAAATCTACTTATAAAAGGTTGTTTGGACTCTTTCACTAGACTTACCTATTTTTTTGGTCTTACCTTATATTTTTGTAACAAAATGTTAGTCTATAACATTACACCGTATATACCAACATTTACTCCTTTCCTTTAGTGAGTTAACCATATTATTTATCAAATATTATGGTAATCTTACTTGGACAATTTGCTAACAATACAACTATTTTGGTTGACTAACCCACGAACCAAAACAATATCATTCCTATACTATCGACTTCTAAACCAATTAATATATTTTGAAACTTATTTAAAAGTTAACATATATCATACGTTATATTATACTATGTCATCTTACATTATATAGTTCCAAATATTTTACAAAATCAAATTTAATAAAAAAAACTTAAGTAACCACCTGTTAAAAACAAAATTATATATTTTACATTAAATTATTCTCTATAAAAAAATTATAATAAAAAATGTTATTTAAGATAAATTTAAAAATTATTAAAAACCTTACAAATCTATACTATTAAATTAGCCAAAAAA
>NC_027751.1:3766428-3775463 GCF_000695525.1 Brassica oleracea var. oleracea
CATTGATTCTTAATAATGATTATTTAAACGTGATATTAATCAATAATATCCTGTGGAGGAAGGAATTAAGATTTTTGGTTTAGGTAATTACGGGATTGAGAATATATACTATTGATTTTTTTGTTTACAAAATCACTATTGATTCTTAAACGTGATCAATATTCAAAAAAATCTTCGAATATATACACTTAGCATATTTATTTTTCTCTTCGTGATCATTTCGTATCAATGTAAATAAATGTTAGTTACCGTATTTATAGGAATAAAGTCTAAGCTTTTAAAATTTTTTGTTGTTGACAATAATAAATAAACTTGTAGAGGAAGTAATGAAGATATTTTGCTTTCACTTAGCATATTCGTTAGTTTTTCAGAGTTCACATTTATTTAGTTGTTAATTCTTCTATAGTTATTTTGCTTTCTAAACTTATGATAAATTGTCTACTCAAATATAAGCAAGAGATAAAAGCAAGTCATTTCTATAGTTATTTTGCTTCCTAAACTTATGATAAACTTGTAGAGGAAGCATTGTAGTTGTTTTGCTTCCACTTAGTATATTCGTTTGTTATTCAGATTTCACATTTATTGAGTTGTGTTTCGTGCTTCAAACCGCAATTTTAATGCCCCTTTATTATTAATATAAATTTATGACAAAATAAAATCCCCCTTTGTGTTTCGTGATATTTTATTGTTTGACAAAATCAAATTGTAAATCTTCATAAGAAAACAAATGAAAAGTACAAATGCATTTTCCTCTCACGTACTAATAATATAATCTTCATAAGAAAACAAATGAAAAGTACAAATGCATTTTCCTCTCACGTACTAATAATATAATCTTCATAAGAAAACAAATGAAAAGTACAAATGCATTTTCCTCTCACGTACTAATAATATAATCTTCATAAGAAAACAAATGAAAAGTACAAATGCATTTTCCTCTCACGTACTAATAATATAATCTTCATAAGAAAACAAATGAAAAGTACAAATGCATTTTCCTCTCACGTACTAATAATATAATCTTCATAAGAAAACAAATGAAAAGTACAAATGCATTTTCCTCTCACGTACTAATAATATAATCTTCATAAGAAAACAAATGAAAAGTACAAATGCATTTTCCTCTCACGTACTAATAATATAATCTTCATAAGAAAACAAATGAAAAGTACAAATGCATTTTCCTCTCACGTACTAATAATATAATCTTCATAAGAAAACAAATGAAAAGTACAAATGCATTTTCCTCTCACGTACTAATAATATAATCTTCATAAGAAAACAAATGAAAAGTACAAATGCATTTTCCTCTCACGTACTAATAATATAATCTTCATAAGAAAACAAATGAAAAGTACATTTAGAATATTCTTCAAATCTCGATGTTTGCTTCCCAGGTAAGAGATATTGGATTCCAAACAAAATTACATTTGGCACAGCAATCTGGATTATCATTATCTTCTACTTCAATAATATCCTTGTTATTTTCCATCCAAACCATAAACTTGTTGTTTTCTGAGGTTGTGGACAAATCTTTTTGTTTTGTGGAGAGCTGAAACATATAAGAAAACCATAATAAGAGATCTGAATATATAATGAAAGTAAACATGTTAGCCGCGATTTCTAAACACATAGTCCCATAGTTCAACCATGTAAAAATGTAATACCTTATCATGAGGGGGAGATGAGGATTGCAATGACTTAAAAAAACAGGATATGAACCACTTTAGCATTTTTTGGTTTCCTTGGGTCTGAGCCTCGGGTTTTATGTTTTTGATATTGGTGATATATGTGATGCTCTTGAGTTTGTGAGAGGTGGGTTATATAGGATATGAGATGGCGATTTCTGGTTAGATAATAGTCTATTTTATTAAAATGAAATTTAAAGTAGATGTCAACTTAGAATATTCTTTTCGAATTATTTGGGTTACAAAGGTCGTAGATGCTGTTATAATAGATATGGTTAGACCAAAAAATGAAAAAAGGAAAAGGTCCAAAATGACTTTCATAGGTAGACTTATTTAAACTCCTTCTCTTTTAATAGTATAGATTGTACTTTACAGCTGATTCAACTTTAGCTCTTATTTACGAAAATGAACACTGTTTAATTCGATATCAGTAAAACATCCAAAATCAAAGATAATTTATTATGTTGATTGTTTTCAAGGAATATAATTTCAAAAGACAAATTGTTTACCGTAACATTTACCAGCTAGCATGAACGAGGCATAGCAGTGCGTATGGTGGTTTTGGTTCCGGTGAGCTCCTCTTCTTCGCAGATCGGCAAGGGATCTTGGGCTGTCCCGTAGTTAAGCCGCCGTGGCGTCTGGAGTCTCTCACCTTCGCCGTAGCTCTCGCCTGATTTGAGAGCTCTGCCTCTCACTGTCCTAAAATCATTTGATTGTTTTATGGCTGTCCAAAGATGTTAGCTGTCTTTCTTTGAGTCTCGTCGAGTCTTCCGACTTGGTCTATGGCCGGTTTATGTCGTTTCCCTACCGCCTGCTTCCACACCGTAAAGCTCAAGAGTCTCTCAAGGCTTGCTGTTATTGGTATTCATGGAGTCGGTAGCGTTGTATGGGCTGATACAGAGCTTGGTCATCTCTTCCGGCTAATGCGATTGCAGCTTCCCGCCTAAGGAGCCCTCTGGTTATCAGTCTTCTTTGAGACCTAATGATTCCTTTTGCAGGTTTCAGCTTAAGGTGGTTCAGCCATTACAACTCTTCAAATGTATAGTGCAAAGCAACAAATCTTTAGTCTTAGCATTAATCTAGTTCACTAGATTAGTCATATTATGTTCTACAAGCTTTTTTAACTTTTTTCGCGGATTGTACAACTAAACTAGCTCTCGAAGCTCTTTGGTTCAGGTTTTCACAACTTGTAATCTCTTTCATTACTAGTTAATGATATTAACATTCTTAGCAAAAAAAATGAACGAGGCATAGACAAGCCGCAGCATGGTGCATGCATGAGATAGATAATACATGCAACGCGTATGCATTGTATATTTTCTTTAACCGATTGTTTTTACTTGCAGTGAATATGAGAGCACCCTCATTGGTGAACTCCCCGAATCTCTATTCCTAAAATCCACTTTTGATTATTATATTTTTTTTTCCGTTTGATTTTTTTAAAAAAAAATTAATAAACCAACCAATGGCGGGCCGCCACGTGTTAGTAGGACCCACGAACAGTGATACAGGTTCATCCCAGCAAACTCAAGTGATACCGGTTCATAAAAACAGGTTATTATATTAATTTTTTTTTCTTGGAAACCGTGTGAACTTCTCTTTACCGGCGATGCTGTAATAGTCCATATTCGTGGCTGGTAGTCGACTTCGGGCTTGGGTCAATCTCGGCCATGGACTGAAGGCCTTTAAAACCTAGACTAAATGGACTTGGCCTATTTGTTAAACCAGTTGAAAAACTTTGAGTTAAAAGGTAAAAGGTAAAAGGTAAAACATGTAATGGATTTAACTAAGTAACGACGCCGTTTCCGGAATGCTAATAATACTCCCTCGCAGTCTTCGATAAACCCTAGATTTTTTTTCTTCGTCTCCCTCCAGCGTTGAGACCGACGACACCACAAGGAACTGAGATGGCCGGTGAATCAGATGCATCGAGCGTCGCTACTCTATCGTGTGCTCGGTGCGACAAGCCAGCGCTTCTTCAGTACGTAATCACCCTTCATCATCACCTTCTTTGAATTTGAATTGCATAATTGATGTTAGTTTAGCTCAAGACTATCGCTTAGAGCATGAATCATCGGATGCTGATGTTCAATTTGATTCAATCATGGAATCCTAATGTGTTAAACCCTAATGCTGACAGGTGTCCTAAGTGCGTGGAATTGAAGCTTCCTCGTGAAGGAGCTTCGTTCTGGTAATGTTTCTCTAACCTCAGAACCTTCTTAATGATTCAAAAGTTTTGATTTTTTTTTTTTTTTTGTTATTACTGTTGATCAATAGCACTCAAGACTGTTTCAAAGCAGCGTGGAGCTCACACAAATCAGTTCACGTGAAAGCTCAGCTGTCTTCAATTGCTAACTCCCTTCCCGGTGATCAGAACTCTGATCTAGTTTCTCAAGGTTGGCTCTACTGTGTGAGGAGAGGGCAGGGTAGAACTCATAAGCTTCCACACTTTGATTGGACAGGGTTAGTTTCATCCCGTGTCATTCTCTCTATTTTTCTGTGCTCTTTCAAGATAGGATATGACTCTGAGGGATACAAGTTAAAAATCATATCTTCTTGTTGCGTTTGTGTAGGCCCCTAAAGCAATATCTCATATCTCCCAAGCGTTTTGTGCCTGCTGAGATTGAGAAACCTGACTGGGCTATTGATGTAAGTCCCTATTTATTTTTCTCCTGCACTAGTACTCTATCACTAGCAAAGTTGGACCTTTGATCCGTGATCATCTAGCTACGAATTGCTTAGTCTCAACACTTGTACATGAGGTGTTAATGTTATGTGACATTTCGATTGGCTTGCAGTGACTTGATCGTTTTCAACTATCCCATGTTATATGATGCTAAAAAGTTTTCTTCCATTTTTTTTTCACATCCAGGGGACTCCGAAAATTGAACCAAATAGCGATCTACAGCATGTTGTTGAGGTTAGTGTTTCTTTTAATACGTCAAGTTATGTTCATTAAGTTGTCTTGAATACGGAGCTATGATCTCAAACAATTGTATCTCTTTGCTGATATTTTGTTTGGTTTCGTTTGATACTCATTTGTTGTCACGTACAACTAACAAGGTTTTATACTTGCGTTGTAGATTAAAACGCCGGAGCAAATTCAGAGAATGCGCGAGACCTGTAAAGTTAGTGTTGTTTTCTTTCTTTGCTTAAATACCAGCTGTTCTCATTACCATTATCTGATATTTTTTTTGATTCTGCTATCAGATTGCTAGGGAGGTATTGGATGCAGCAGCTAGGGTGATTCGCCCTGGTGTGACAACTGATGAGATTGATCGAGTGGTTCACGAAGCAACAATCGCAGCAGGTTTGTACTTTTTTAGGTTATCTTATCCTCTGGGAAGTCAATAGCTCAATTTCATCAGCGCAGCACTGTGACTTTTATTATATAATCTTTTGCTCTGGCAGGAGGATATCCATCACCCCTGAACTACTACTTCTTCCCAAAATCTTGCTGCACGTAGGTACTTCCTATGCATCTCCATTTTTCCTCTACCATGTTCTACTTCCTAAAGCGTACATTTTGAATGTTCCCTTTCAGATCTGTTAATGAAGTGATTTGTCATGGAATTCCGGATTCTAGGTATACTTGCTGACTGGAATCTTCGGAGCCTTTCTGACAAAATAGCTTAAAAGACCCATGACATTTAATTCTAATGACTCGTTGTGCTTTGATTGCTTCAGGAAACTAGAAGATGGAGATATAGTAAATGTTGATGTAACAGTTTGTTATAAAGGTTGCCATGGTATGTTATCTCCTGATGAACATTCATTATCTTTTTGTGAAATTGGTTACCTATAGAGAATTAGAGATATCTTTTCTCACAGAATGATTTGTGGATAGGTGACCTTAACGAGACATACTTTGTTGGAAATGTTGACGAAGCATCACGTCAACTGGTTAAGTGCACATATGAGTGCCTGGAGAAAGCCATTGCAATTGGCAAGTGTTCTTAGCGTTGGTAATTTAGCTGTTATTTTATATCAAATATATGCTGATAGTTTCTGTGCTTTTCTTTTCCTGTGTTTTTTTTTTCAGTTAAACCTGGAGTTAGATTCCGTGAGATTGGAGAGATAGTCAACCGTCATGCTACCATGTCTGGGCTATCAGTGGTAAAGTCTAGCTCCTTTTTTTGTGTGTGTATGATAGGACCTGTTCGTAGAACTTTTATCTACTGTCTAGATAATAATTTACTTGTGATGGTCTTTACAGGTACGATCGTATTGTGGTCATGGAATTGGGGATCTCTTCCATTGCGCCCCAAACATTCCACACTATGCAAGTATCCTTTGTGTTTTGGTTCAAGATCCACACAACGTTAGATTTTAGGACCTGAAATGTAAGTTTATTACAGTGTAAATTTCCTTAACCCCAAAACCAGGAAACAAAGCAGTTGGAGTGATGAAAGCAGGTCAGACTTTCACAATCGAGCCAATGATCAACGCAGGTGAGTTTTGTTTTTCATATTCGCTAGATGTTTAAAAGTACTACTTAGTACCTAGTGAGTTCTCTAGTTAAAGCGCAAGGGCATTTGTCATGATAGGATTGTGGCGGGATCGAACATGGCCTGATGGATGGACCGCAGTTACTGCAGATGGAAAACGCAGTGCTCAGTTTGAGCATACCCTCTTGGTAAGAACTTGTAAAACCCTTAAAAGAAAAAGACAGGTTTGGAGTTAATCAAAGGCTAATATGCAACTTTTTGCAGGTAACGGAGACGGGTGTTGAGGTTCTAACGGCGAGGCTTCCTTCATCACCAGACGTTTTCCCTTGGCTTAAGAAGTGATTTTAAGTGTATGGTTTGGTTCATAAACTTTGGGATAATAGCTTGTCATCTTTTTGCCCATTGAAGACCATTTGTTGTTGTTACATTTGCTTTGTTTTTTGTTTATGTAACTTTATGCAGAAACAAACTGCGCCAGTGTTTTGATTGAAATGTAAGGAACCTACCTATATTTATACAATGGAAAGACAGTTTTTAAATTTTATGTCTTAAGGAAAATTTTAGTTTGAGAAATAACATGATATTAAGGTTATTTTCTGTTTCCATATTCATTGGTTGGGTTTTCTTGGTTTGGATAATAAATGATCTATATGTTTTAAAGTTCAAAAATAATATTTTCATTAGGTAATAATAGTAAGTTGTGAACTTCTTCAAAACTTTATTGAATTTTGATTAAAGTTTTGAGAAATAATTAATCACAAAATAATTTATTTATAACTAAAGTTTAGTTCAAAACATACATTTTTTTTTTGAAACGGAGAGTAATTGTTTTGCTTATGAGTTCTGAACAATTACATAATTTATATCATAACAATAATAAAAGTTGGGAAGCTTTAAGTCAGTTGTTCAGATTCTTCTTGACATTCAAGGGAATACAAGTAACCTTCCTCACTGTCCCTTGTGGAATTCAAAAACATATTTTTAGTTCAAACTCGAAACCACATATTAAAAAAAATATTAAACTTAATGAATCAAACTAATCCTTCCACGAAAAGGTATTGCACAAACATTGTAGTGCCTGTGTAGTTGTATCCGAGTGACAATCTGTATTTTATTAAAAAAAATTGAACTTAATGACACATATTGAACTTAGTAATAACCAGTTATTTTATTCTTACAGGTTGATGACCCTTTGCCTTGATACTAATAATAATCTTTTATTAATGATTACAGGTTGTTAAGTTGATTGACTACATAAGTGACAATGATCTTTTTCGCCGAGTTTTATAGGTACACTCATTTTTAAATCTTACTGCTTACTAAATCATTTATTCAAGATAATAGTATTTAGCAGAGTCATCTAATAATAACATGTGTAAGTGTTCCATCACGTTTTGAATCTGAAAACTAAAATAATTTATACATATTGAACTTAGTGATACCCGTAGTTAAACCTTGCATGTGTATCATCTGAGAGGGTTCTTGGAATGCTGGACTCCATCCATTCGTTCAGGTCTAGCATCCACTTATTGTCTACCCTCCACACAGCCTCGCTATCGTTAGGAATCGGTGTTGAATTTTCGATCTGCATGTTAGATTAAGTTACACAATTTATATATAATCAAAGCGCATTTGACTATTTACATTGTTGAAAAAGAGTCAACCGAAAAAGAGTAATCTGGAAAAGTTATGAATTGTTGAATAAGACATAAATTATAGAATATTGTTTTATTTGAATTTTTGGTTTATTTTTCAATAACGATGGTTTTATTTGACTAGATTCAAATTTACCTAGAATCGAGCTGAATTGATGAATATGAGGTCCCACTCAGCGGCAGTGGACAAGCCAAAAGTCAAAGACAAACGGTACAAAAACTGGCCGGAAACGGTTTAACACGATTCCATACGAAATCTATTGGTTTAAATCTGTAAACCTATAAGCTTAAATAGAGACGGCGGCGATACACGAATATCGATAATAGATCTATATAGACGACGATGCACGAATTCTAATATTAGATCTATAACCGAAAACTGGAGTCGAAAACTGTTTAATACGATTCCCAACGAAATCTATTGGTTTAAATCTGAAAACCTATAAGCTAAAATAGAGATGACGATACACAAATTCCTATATTACATCTATAGAGACGGCGATAAACGAATTCCGATACACGAGTTTACCTGCATTCCCGAAAACTATGTCATGTAGATTAAGTGCATGGAGATTTACTAGATCGGCGTTCATTGCTTACGAGTGGAAGATTGGCGTTTTTGGAATTTTTTTGAAAGTGCGATAGATCTGTAATTTAGAGCGAAGAATTCAAAATTTAAACAACTTTTTTAATCGGGCCCATTAAGTTTTACGTTTTCAATTATTAAAAAACTCAAAAGAATTTTTATTACACATTATCATTTACGGTAATCCTTCTCTCTTCAATTAAGAAATATTTTTGTCCTACCCAATAAAAACTCAACGGTTAGAAAAAGGTAATTCTGATGGCTTAAATCGAAATCGTCGATGATAAATTTATGATAATCAAATGAATTTACTGTGTGATGTTCTGCATGTTAGGATTTCGTTATTCTTTGTGGTTTAATTAGTAACCAAAGTTGATTTAAATAAAATGTATTGGTTTTGATGTTGGCTGGCTTCGGTTTAGGTAGTAAGAGCACCCCGTTACTGAACTCCATAAAAAAGGTTCACAAAATATTTTTTTATTATATTTTTTTTTTTTTTATTTTTCTTTTTGTTTAATTTATGGACTTAAATACATGTACCGTGGGGCCCGCGCTACAGTGATGAACCCGGTTCACTGAGAAAAGGTGGAGAGAAACAAGTTCATCACTGTTTATTATTTTAATATTTTTTTTTAAAATCGGTGTGAACCCCCCCCCT